>NC_056732.1:1384155711-1384353211 GCF_019279795.1 Protopterus annectens
GCAATTATTTAGGGCAACAATGATCATTTGATCTATGGAACTGTAGGATCTGGGACAAGATGTCATAGAACAAGTAGTTCAAAACCAGTAAATCTCATTCTACACTTAATAAATTAATTAACACATCGTAAGCATTTGTGATTGAATCAGTGAACACATATAGGGATGCAACTGCTCATCAAGTGACCATACAGATTTCCTGACACAAAATAATGAACAAAAAAATTATTTTTGTCTTCATACAGGGTCTGTGTCTTCCACACACCCTGCTTCTTTTATATACTGTCATCATTATCACCATCTTCCACCTCCTTTTCCCATTTTCTTCTTGGGGTAGGGGTGTTGCATCAACTGTCACCACCTATCTTGATTTAATGCCACTGTCCTACCTTCAACAGTCATGCCTGACTGTTGCATGTCTTCTCTCACACAATCCATCCATCTCTTTGCTGGACACTTTTATTTCTTCTAGCATTCTTCCTGTCTGACTCAAATCTTTTTCAAAAAATTGTCTTCTAATTTCCTGCACATGTGCCTGAACCACCGTAATCTGTTAGTTTTGACTTTTCTGCAATTGGAGCTAATTCGTCTTCTGCTCTGATGTCTTCATTTCTTTGTACCACAGTGAGCATCATTCAACCCATCTCAAGCACTTCATCTCCATCACCTCTAGCACTATGCATTGTACCCCAAAAAATGGCTCATATGATGACAATCCTGTTTACTAAAATCAGTTCCTGTCTTTACATCATAAATGCAAGAACCAAGTCATTGTTGATTCCATAGTCAGACACACTGACGCCCCGCTCACCAGACTGAGTAAGGAGAAGGTCACAGTAAGCTGCCTGTTGGGCGCTAGAATCCGCCACATAACGCAAGCACTCAGGTCTCTCAACAGCAGGTACAAGTACGACTCAGTCATTGTCCACGCTGGTGTCAACGACCTGAGACGTACCTCCTTGGACTACATGAAAAGGGACATCGAGGAGCTCTCTGATTATGTAGCCCAGGCAGGTATGACCCTGACCTTGAGCAGTATCCTACCTTCACCTAGAATGATGCCACAATACAGTGATAAGATTATCAGCTTTAATAATTGGCTTAAATTCTGGTGTCATTCAAAGGGGATCCAATGTCTGTCTGCCTGGGATGACATGCTGGACAAGCCACGCTGCTTCGCAAGGGACGGCTTGCACCTGTCACCCCTGGGCTTCCGGATATTGGCAAAGGCTCTTGCCACCTCCATAGTGGCTTTTTAGGCAAGGCTCAAATTCTAAACCTACCACCCTAGAACACCAAAAAGGAAAAAACTAAGGGTAATGCTGCTCAATGCCAGAAGTCTCAATCTCAAGATGCACGCACTCGAGGCCCTTCTCAATATGGAGAACATCGATGTCTGTGCTGTGACAGAAACCTGGTTCAAGGCTCCTGAGAGCACCCCAGCACTAACAGGTTTCACCTCATATCATGCCCGCCCCAAAATCCGGACAACACCAAGAAAGGAGGGGGTGTCCATATTCATAAAGGACACCCACACCTCAAGGTTGGTGGCAACGACGATGCATCGGAGACCATCCAGGTGCAATTAACCATAGGCAAGACTGCTCTGCAATTTGTAGCATGTTACAGGCCACCCTCTCAAACTCAGGAACCACACATGGCCTTCCTGAAAACATTGGAGGGGATAAATGTATCTCCAAACACCATCATACTAGGTGACTTCAACTACCCTAATATAGACTGGGAACACTACTCAAGCCAGAACACTCTAACCCAAAGATTCCTGGAGTTCATAAACTCAAATGCCATGGAACAACTAGTCACCATCCCACAAGAGGAGAAAACATACTTGATCTCATCATCACGAACATGGGATCAAAATGTTCAACACCGAAAGTATTCCCCTCACTCGTGAGATCAGATCATAAACTAATCTCGTTGGAGGTCCTCATCCCGCCCCCACCTGAAACAAAAAAGACCACAGTGAAAAACTTCTCAAAAGCCGATTTCACACTTCTAAAAACTAGTGTGGTCTCCTTTAAGGCCCCTGAGCCAGTGGTAAACATTACTCAAACCACTGAATCACTTACAAATGCCTTCTACCAGCACCTACAGGACTGCATGGATCAGGCAATCCCAAACAAAACTAAGACTCTCTGTACCAAAGGCAAGCGTCCAGTCTGGTGGACCCCAGCCATAAACAAGCTCTACAACAAAAGGAGGAAGCTACTACAAGATAGAGCAAAATCCTAGAAAGGTAAGACACCTTTGATCATTATAAGTAAAAAACTAAGAGCTCTCATAAAATCATCCAAGGCAAATTTTGAGAGAAAAATCGCCAAGGACTCTAAAGACAATCATAAGGCCTTCTTTAGCTATGTTAGAAACCTAGGAGGAAACTCCCAGATATGCTCAGAATTAGTTCAAAATGATGTGAAAATTACTGAACCTACACACATTGCCAACATACTGGCTGACAGGTTCAGTGCAAACTTCTCCCCTCCCCAAAAGGAGAGATATCTATTCCAGAGGATTGTAGCCCCCAAACATCTCCAACGCCCAGGTGAGAACTGCCCTCACTAAGGCAAAAACACAGCATCCATGGGACCGGATGGTGTCCCCGGCTGTGTGCTTCATGAACTCAACGAGGAATTAAACCCACAGTTAGGACAGCTGTTTAATCTTAGCCTCACCTCAGGATACGCACCCAAGGAGTGGCGCACGGCGACTGTGGTCCCACTTCATAAGGGCGGTGCCTCCACAGACCCTGGAAATTACCGCCCCATTAGCTTGACAAGCCTTATCTGCAAAGCCATGGAGAGGATCATAATGGAACTCATAAATAAAGACATAGGGAACTTGCAGACTTTGGATCCAACCCAGTTTGGCTTTGTCAAAGGCAGATCCTGCCTCTTAAACTTGGTTGACTTTTGAGACAGTCACCAAGGCCATTGATGAGGGAAAGGCAGTCCATACAGCCTACCTCGACCTGGCAAAGGCCTTCGACACAATACCCCACTCAGGTATCGTCAAAAAACTCATCAGCTTGAATGTAAACCCATACATCACAAGATGGGTTGCAAACTGGCTAAGTGACAGAACCCACAGGGTCAGAGTTGCTGGAGCCATGTCAGACTCAAAGCCTGTCACAAGTGGTGTCCCACAGGGCTCAGTCATGGGTCCACTCTTGTTCGGCATCTACTTTTCTGAAGTACAAGCAAACACAGGAGGGTTATGGCTGACAAAGTTTGCAGATGACTGCAAACTGGGCGCCATAGTCGAAAACACATCTGACACAGATATCCTCCAGAAGGGCATCACAGAAACGGATAACTGGTGCCAGAGCCATGGCCTGAAGTTAAACGCCAAAAAATGAATAATCATACCCTTCGGGAAAAACAAGGTTACCCCTAGCTACCATATAGGTGGCAATCCACTGAGCACAGAAAAAGTCATCAGGGATCTGGGGACCCAGGTTGACAGTAGCCTTTCGTTTGACACTCATGTTGCTAAAGTAGTTAGGAAAACCTTCTATATTGCCCACCTGATCATGAAGGGATTCACATCTAGATCAAGGGAGGTCATCGTCCCCCTGTACTCATCACTCATTAGACCTATGATTGAGTACAATGCCCGTTCGAATGTATCTGACCAGACACCTGCTGCAGCTTGAAAGGCCCCAAAAGTTCCTCACCAAAAGGATAAAAGGTCTCAAAAATATGTCTTATGCTACCCGACTGAAAGAACTCCAGCTCTATTCAGTCTCATACCGCTTGCTCAGAGGTGACCTGTGCCTGACATATAAGGCCATGTCAAACCCAGATTTGATGAATATGCTTCACCTCAAAAATCTAGATCCCTCAGAACCACAAGGGCGGGAGACTTAAACCTTGACACGGTTATAAATAGAACGTGCTGGAGGGACAGATTCATCACCCAGAGACTCCCTATGCTGTGGAACAAAATCCCGGTACATGTGAGGCAGAGCACCTCACTGGCCTTGTTCAAGAGGAATCTTGACCAATGGATGGGAGATCGCAGATACACCCCAGGGATTACTTCAGTGTCACTGCTTGACAGAGGCACAGCAAAATGATAGGCATAGTTTTTATTCAAACTAAAGGGGTGGCAAAAGCCACATAACTATGGGCTAGGCTTATAAATGCCCTTGGGCAGATAGCCTAGTATGAACCTATGAACATATGAACCTATGAACCTATGAAGTATTTATACTCAGCTGCAACCACCTGTATGAATGCACATCTGAAATATTTGTTTGAGATCAAGTGAATGAAAAAATTCATAAATAATGAGCCAGAAATGTATCTCAGTTCACTGGGGTCAAACCATACAGTACAGCATATTGCAACTCCGTTCTGTCATCTCAACTTCTTAGCTCAAAAGTCAGAGACAAAGCAATAAGAGATTTTAAATTGTTTTCTAATATACATAGAAAGTTATACATTCATAGGTAGTTACAAGGCATGCAGTCCAGGAGACCATTAAGCAGTCTAACCCAGATTTCTAATTTCCTTCTATAGTTAAGTAACCTGATCAAGGTCACATAGTAGCCAAATGGAAGCAGAAGGATTCAAACCCTATACTTTTGACTACAGGAAGTAGTTTGCTAATGGCTCACAGCCTTCAGTGCCAGACAACTCCGCTTCAGTTAAAAAGTTAACAGAACAGCAAGTGATGCATAGACATGCATTTTATTTTATTTTGCATTTGTTTAATGGGGTGATACACTGATCACAAGTGACCATTTTGGGTACTGTCTAGTTGAAATAATTCATAAGGAAGAAGAAAAAAAGAGCAAACAGGTAGTAAACTATACAAATCAAAAACAGAACAGAAAGTAATAATATATAACAAAAACTATTAGGGGTTGAAGAGAACAGGATGGTCATGAAAAGATAGCTTTATTTGTATGTGATATCATTTTTTACCTATCAGACCCTGACAGGGATTTATATAAGGCTTTCAGCTTACTAGGAGATTTCAGGACAACAAAATAAATAAATATACAAGACAAAGGGGGTGGGACAAATGATGCACCCTGTTGGAATTTGATCCAGAGGTACTACCTTATATGGGAACATTACCAAATGAGGTATCTAGGAATATGGCTAGCCCAGACATCACAGGAAACTGTGAAGGGTTCCTAAAAGGTGCTATAGTACAAAATTCAGGAGATGATTAAAAAGTGGTCACTGATGCTGAATAAATTGTATCAAATAATTGGATGCAGTTAAAATGTTTATAGTTCCGCAGATACTTTTTATTTCACAAGCACTGGCCTTTGACCTTGGGAAGGAGTATTAGTTGTAAGACAGTAAGGCAGTCATGAAATATATATGGAATGGGAAATGGCCTAGAGTACAATGGCAAAAAATTACATTGCCAGTGGAGGAAGTGGGTAGAGCAGTTCCCATCTCACAAGAATATGAGCGGGCCTTGCAATAAAAGTTGGTGTACATTTTACAAAACGGCCAATATGTGGCAAGATGGAAATAAGAAGTTATGTACTCATCATAATGTTCCATCTGTATTGTTGATTTTTTCATCTCTCCTCAAATTTGGGTATGGATCTGATCCATCGGATCCGACTTGGCCGTTAGTAAGCTTGTGGGAACCAAAAAGCTCTTGGATACCTCCCCTTACCCACAATGCATCTCTCTCTGTTACCTCAGATCTTCTTTGCTAGAATTATTCCCACAGAATAAAGTACTGAAATTTAATGTTGAAAAGATTTTTAAGGAGACTACTTTTGGAGTATTGGTGATAATAAAAAATGACCAGAATTTCACTTCCAGTTCAAGCAGAAAACCTAAGGGAAGGGGTTGCAGGGAGGGGGATGTGAGGAGAGATGAAAAAATCAATACAGATGGAAATTTATGGTGAGTACATAACATCTTAATCTGATATTGTCAATTTTTCATCTCATCCTCACATAGGGTAACGGACAACCTTTACCCTGGGCAGACTTATGGAAGGATTTGCTTCTCAGAATTATTGAACAAAAGGAGGCTCTTCCCCTTCAGGCCAAATCCAACTCATGATTAGTGATAAAGGTGTGATGGTTTGCTCATGTGTTTGCTGCACAAATCTCATCCATGGATGCATTCATCTGGAAGACTGTGGAAATGGCCACAGGCCTGGGCCCTGGTTGAGTGAGGCTGAATAGGTTTGAAAGGATATATACCTTTTGAGGCGTATATAAAAGAAATGCAACCAGAAAGCCATTTTGACTGAGTAACCCTGGATACTGGTAGGCCTTTTTAGGGCCTGCAAAAGCAATGAACAATTGACTTGCTTTCAGAAACTTTTAGTCCTATGCAAATAGAAATGTAACTGTCTATGAACATCTAACAAAAGCCGGAGATATTCGCCTTTATTACTAAAGTTAGGAAAGAAAACAGGTAAATGTATGGTCTGATTAATAACTGTTTGTGAAACAACTTTGGGCAGAAAGGAGGAGTTGGTAAGCAGACAGACTCTGTCTTTATGAAAAATCAGATATGGGGCCTGGGAGGATAGTGCCTGAATTTCTGATATTCATCTTGCAGATGTGACAGCCACCAAAAAGTTTTCCAAGATAAAAACTTAATATTACAAGTCACTGCAGGTTCAAAAGGAGGCTGAACAATAAGATGCAGTAAAGTACCAAACTGAGGTCCCATAAGGGGACAGGGATGCTTGTGGGGAAACCTTAACAACATGGTCTCTTTCAAGAAGGTTTTGCAAAGTTTGTGGGAAATGAGAGATAAGTTATCCATCCCAATGTGAAAATTTGAAATACCTGCTAATTGCACCTTAATTGTAGAAACTGCTGCTCCATTATCGAAAAGGTGGGCTAAAAATTCAAGAACACAATGAATAGGAGCTGTGAGATGCTCTACATTATGTTGTTGAGCCCAAAGCCTCTTCTATTTACTTCTATAAAGTTTTTGAGTGGACGACTTATGAGAGGACATCAAAATATGATGGACTGGTGAGGAGGGCATGGGCCCTCTGACAATCAATGGAACTGGAGGAACTAGCTGCTAGTTTGAGGCTGTGAAGGTTGGGATGAAGCACTCCTGTTGGATGTGAGAGAAGGTCTGGAAAGAGATCCAGAATCTAGAGTTCCTTCTGTAGATGAGGCCAGAAGAGTGGAAACCAGATATGCCGAGGCCAATATAGGACAATGAGGATTACTGTTCTCTTAAACCTTTGGCTTTATGAAGGAATTTGGGAATCAAGGGGATGGGGAGAAAGACGTAGAATAGACTGAGAGGCCAATCGTGTATGACAGCATCCCCTTGGGGACTCCCCCGAGGGGGGGATTAGGGCAAAGTAGCTGCTGTATTTCCTGTTTAGGGGAGAAGCAAAGAGAATGCTGCAAGGCTGGCCCCATCTGTGGAAAATGTCCTCCACTACTGTCTGGTTGAGGGACCACTCATGAGTCATGAGAATGGATCTGCTCAACTTGTCCGCTATCACATTGGACTTTCCCAGAATGTGCATTGCAACAAGAAAGTGGTTAGATGAGATCGCCCATTGCCACATTCTGAGTGCTTCTGAACACAGAGAGTATGATCTAGTTCCACCTTGTTTGTTTATGTACTAAACCACCAACATTTTTGTCTGATTGAATCGCCAACATTCCCACAAGAAGAACAGTCTGAAATGTCTGCAATGCTAGAAGCACTGTCCTCATCTCCAGGATGTTTATGTGTAGCTTGGTCTTATCTGTAGACTAGGTTCCTTGGACTGTCTTCCACAGATAATGCACCCCCCACACACACTATCTGGGAAGCAACCGGGGTCACCATGGCCTGTGGTTGAGGGGGAACAAAGGTGTTGACCTTGCATCAACTGTTCTGGCTGAATCCACTATGAGGATTTGCTGAGACATCGATTGGTGGATAAATGACCATTGTGCAGCTAGAAGCCATTGAAGTATTTGCATGTGAAATTTGGTTAAAGGAACTAACACTACTGCCACAGCCATTGATCTTAAAGCCTGGAGAACATGATGAGTGGCTACCTTCTTGTTCCTGATTAATCTGTGTGTCACCTGATTGTTAATACTCTGGAGGGGGGAAGTTTCGCAGTCATCTGAGTGGAGTCCAGTAGTGCTCCTATGAACTCTAGTGTTTCAGAAGGGTCTACATGTGATTTTTGATAATTTATGGTTATCCCTAGTTCTACATAAATTTGAATCTCTCGCATGGATAAGCAGATGTCTGGTCGGGGCGGATATAAGCCGGTCGTCTAAATAAGGACACACCCGGAATCCTTATCTCAGGTGAGCTGCAACCACTGCCATGCATTTGGTGAACACTCTGGGGGTTGTACTGAGACCAAAGGGCAGTGCTCTGAACTGGTAATGACTGGCTCCCAGTCAGAAGTGTAGGTATCTTCTGGAGCATCTGTCCATTTTTATATGGTAG
The DNA here is from genome assembly GCF_019279795.1 of Protopterus annectens. Taxonomy (NCBI): domain Eukaryota; kingdom Metazoa; phylum Chordata; order Ceratodontiformes; family Protopteridae; genus Protopterus; species Protopterus annectens. Next base: position 1,384,164,150 of record NC_056732.1, read on the forward strand.
TACACATCCAGAAGATCTATAGAGCACATCCAATTGTCATGTTCCATAAAAGGAAGTATGGACTGTACCTTGACCATTTAGAACTTGCAGCATCAAATTGACTTGTTCAATTTGCTGAGCTCCAGAACTGGTCTCCAGTCCCCTGTTTTCTTTGGAACCAAAAAGAACCTTGAGTAAGTTCCGAATCCTCTCTGGTCTCGGGGACCTCTTGGATGACTCTTTTTTTTTTCCAGTAGTTTTTGAATTTTTTCTTTATTTTTTTATTTTACATTTGTTTACCAGGAGTGTTCACTGGGCCAAAATGAGCTCGTTTTCAGTGGAGGCCTGTGGAGAAAAGCTCCAAGGATACATAAGTACAACATACAGTAAAACTGACATTAATACAACAAACAGCAAAGTAAAAAATTGGAGTAAAACTACTACTATTAGCTACAGCAAGTTAATATTACTTATCTATATGATAGAGACATTTAGCACTCTTAAATGGGTCATAGTGTTGTATGAAGTATAAGGAAGAAAGAAGTGATTGATGACTATGAGTATTTAAGAGGGCAATGTGTAGTAGAATAGTGTTAATACGTTAGAGTGTAGAAAAGAATAGAGGAGGATTTTTGTGTGGATGGTGTCAGAGGTGGATTGTGAAATGAGTAAGAGAGTGACAGTAGTGGAGGAAGATAGATGGATGGATAGTAAAATGGGTGAGAGAGTAATAGTAGTGCTTGATCCCTTTGACTGGGTGGAACGTCTGGGATTTTTCTGTTTGGGGGTTGTTGAGAGAAGTGAATTTGGTAACCCCTGGATATTATCCTCTGCACCCACATATCTGAAGTTATCTTTTGCCAGGCTCTCCAGTGCAGGGATAGTTGACCCCTGATTGCCTCCAGAAGTGGACAATTGAGCCTCCTTTCAGGAGTACTGAAAGGGTTTCCCAAAGAAAGACTCCCAGAACCCTTGGTTCTGTGGACCTCCTCTGCCAGAAGGGTGGTGTCTTCCATTATTGTTCTCCCCTCTGCCTCTGGGGGAAAATTCTCCACATGTGTCTTGGTAAGACCCCTAAGACTTTTTGAACATTTTTCTGCTACCTCTCTGACCTTTAAGATAAGGTCTCTGAGGAGCCAAAAAACATATGCCCATGGCAGAAAGAGTTTTACTTTCTTTCTCAGACCTAGATAGTGTATCTTTGACTTTGGGACCATAAAGTGAAGTGCCGTCAAATGGTGTGTTGACAAATGAAGACTTAAAAGGCTCTGCATAATCGCACAGGTGCATCCAGGCATGCCTCCTCATAGAAATGCTGGAACCTGCTGCTCTACTCTTTCCTTCAGCTGCATACTCAATGGGCCTCATGGAAGAATTAGCTACAGAATGTAGGGTCGCTAACTGGAAAGCCACCTTTTCTCTTTCTCCCTCAGCTACTGCTCCTTCAAGGGTATCTGACAACTCCTTGATCAGATCCCTTTGCAATCTGGTAAAATGAAAAAGTTAATTCAACGGTCACAGGGCAAAGGTCAGTGAAGAAAACACTCACTTCCCACATCTATCCATTGTCCTGGAATCCTTATTAGAAGGATGAATAGTTGAACTCTCCTCCAAAAGTTCCTTCTTGGTTGCCAACACCATGACTATGACATCTACTGCAATCCCTTTCATCCAAAAGGCCTTGTTAGATGGGGAGTAATTATTTTATTCAGTCTCTGGGAAATGGGTTCAATGGAATCCGGGGTCTCCCACATCTGTGGAGAGATCAAACCTATGAGCACATTGGTGGGAGGAGTCACCCAGGATGTAGATGACTGAGAACCAAAGGTGCACCAACTCCTCAGGCGAAGGATTACTGAACTGCCAGTCACCTCTCTGTTTCAGGATCTCCAGGATCTCCCCAAAGGAAACATCCTCAGGAGGCAACTGTGGGGATCCCTCACCCTCATTGAGGTTGGTGTCTTCCATGGTCAACTCCTCTGTAGAATCCAAATGCCTCCACTTGCAAAGGCTCTTCCAAGGGATCTCCTCAGTGGCATACTCTGGAGAGGTATCAGAAGAGGCAGGGGTACCCGGATGAGTATCCTGGTGCCTGAGGTCCCGCTGTCCCTGCGGAACATCTTAGTCAAAATAAAAACTCAGGGTATCTTGATGGGACTGAGGATCTGAGGGGACAGGTGAACTTCTATATGCAGTGGCACCTATAGCCCTCTCCAGAGCCCCAAAGGCTGACCACTTCTGAGTGGAGGAGGACTCTGACAAGCCATGCTTTTGAGATGAGATCCCCTCCACTCCAGAAGGCAGCTCACCAGAGATAGAAGCCAGAGCTGAGCTCACCTGCGCTGAAGCCCTGAGGTGCATCAGCTGCTCCAATCATGGTTGGCAAGGTTGACTATGGCTCTGGGAACTCTCTGGCTCCAAAAAGGCTAAATAGCTCTGAGCAAAGGTCTGATCTAAGGGAAGAGACAACTTCAGATCAGAGCTCAAAGGCACCTGGCATATTGGATCTAATGACTCCAAAGCTTGCCCTGAAGTCGGAGAATGAAGTGGGGGAAAAGACTGAGGGAGACTTAGTGATGCCCTGTGTCCACAAATCTTATGTACCATCCATTCCTTGTCTTCTTCAATAAGGCTTCTGGTTGAATGGGAAGAGGACACTGATGGTGCTTTTGGTCTACTTAAGTATGGAGGTGGTACCCGCAGAGGGACAGGAGCAAAGGTCAGGGAGTACCAAGTCCTTGGAAGTGTCAAATTAGGCTTAAATTGGCTTGTTGTTGGATCCGACATCAATGGATGCGATTTAGCTTTACTTGATAGAGTTGCAGCTGAAAAAGCTGGAAGCAACCTAGAAGTGCTTGGTGCCGAAGGTTCCGACTGAGTCATGGACTCAACAGACTTGGGAGATTTAGAAGTCTTAGTTTTCAGCTCCGAAGGGTCTGTTGGAGCTGAGAAAGGCCTCTTCTTTCCTCTGTTACTACTCTTAGAAGAAAGGGAGGAAGCAGGGCTTGAATGAGCATATTTAGATTTGGTAGAAGTCACAGGTTTTTACTTGACTGCCAGAAATAGCCTCCTCAAAAGCAGATGGCAAAATACCCCTTAAAATAAGCTTATTTTTTCTTTCAGCCAATGCTCAGTGGTTGAAAGAATGGCAAATTACACAATCGTCTTGTAAATGAAGGGGCCCTAGACAATAAATGCACAGGGAGTGTGAGTCACTAAAAGGAATCTCATGACTGCACTTTGTGCATTTTTTAAATTCTGCTGGTTTGTCTTGTTTCTCTGCCATGTAGACAAAAGCTACAGATGAAGAAAAACAGTCACAATCACACAAGCATACTTAAAGTAAAAAGACAGGGAAAGCAAAGGAAAGTTTTTTTTTTGTTTATATATACATAGATGGAAAAAGGGAGAGAGAGAGAGAGACTACTATCGATAGTAGTTAAGAATACCTTAAAAGGTAAAAGGGAGGGGAGTAACATATAAAAAAATGGTTACTAGCGGGGAAAAAGGGGGAGATACAAAAATGCTAAATATGCAAAAAGAATAAAGAATTAGAATTACAGATAGATATATTATAATAACATGACCTGAAAATCCAAGAGCCAGCTGATCAGGCCAAGTCTTCAAGAAGTGGCAAACGAGATCTGATGTAACAGGGAGAGATGTACTGTGGGTAAGGGGAGGTATCCAAGGGGTCTATATTACAAGCTCAAAAGCATAAAAGAGCGAATGCTCTTTTACTGAACTATAAACATCGAAACCACTAAATAGCAGAAACACGGAACAGCAATTTTTTTTCCCACGGAAAAAAAAAATCACTGGGTTGTTTTCAGGACTTTGCCATTTCCCCACTGTGGTGCGATCTCGGAGTTGGTATATTTAAGTTGGGGGTGTGGGGGGCAAAGTGCCCCACTTTATTTTGTGTTTGCATTTGTTTTTTTTTTGTTTTTTTTACAGTGCACTGATTTTTTCCTTGAGGAAAAAAATCACTGTTCCGTGTTTTCGCTATTTAGTGGTTTCAATGTTTACAGTTCAATAAAACAGCATTCGCTCTTTTAAGCTTTTTGGTTGCCACTAGCTTAGTAATGGCCAAGTCGAATCCGATGGATCAGATGAAAAATTGACAATATCAGATTCATTGTTACTAGGTCGAGACAGGGAGGACCCAGAAAGGGGGTTGGTTCCATTGTGGGCAAACTTAATAAAAGAAGAACTGCAGAATTTTTGCATGACAGATAGGATGAAAGCTTAGAGAGACATTAAAAAGGAACGAGCATAGAGATTGGAAGTGTCAGTTACTGCCTATAGAGACAACTTCTTCTCCTATTGGGCAGAATCTTGAAGTGATTAAAGGATAGGCTGAAAGAGATAGAATTCTTTATTTCTGGGAAAATCTATGAGAGGGAGGACAAATAATGAACTGGGAACATGTAACAGAACAATTTCAACTGCAGAGGCAGGATCTCATCAAATGTAGGGCACAATTCACTATATACATGAAATATGAAAAAAAAGTTGGCTAAATCATTATTATTAATGCCCAGTTTGATAAAGATCCTAATAGACTCCTGAACTAAACAGGCAAGTAAAAAAGGGATGGTTAGTAAAACATATATGGCTCTATTAGCTGATTGCTGGACAGAGAAATGGAGTCAAAAAGAAGTTTGGCAGGGAGAGTTATTCAGGAACCTCATTAATGATGGAGGGAGATCTTTGGAATGTTTAAAATAGCTACAAAGTCCAGGAAGTTTAGGATCTTCAGATGAAAGTGTTTACAAAAATACTTTGAAACACCAGTAAGACTAAGAAGAATGTTCCCAGACTGTTGCAAACTTGTTGGAAGAGTGGAAAAAAACGGGAGATTAGGAACATGTATTTTGCAGCTGTAGAAAGTTAGAGAAGTACAGGAAAATATTCAGGAGTTACTAGGTTTGGTAGTAGGAGTAGGGTTTGAGTTGACAGTCAGGCATTTCTTGTTAAATTGGGTTGAAAGGAAGAACATTAAGAAAAAAAGAAGTTATGTACTCACCATAACGATCCATGTGAGTTGTTCATCTCTCCTTCATTCTCACTGATGGGATCGGAGCCGATCCTTGGCCAAATACAAAAGTTCGAGGTTTTCAAGCAGCTCGTGGCCTACTCCCTATCCCACGATGCAGTGGTGCTTCCCACAGATCTTGTTTGCAGCCAACTATACTGATAGCTAACTACCTTGGTAAGAAAAATAAGAATACAGTAGATAAGGACAAATAATCACCAAGATTTGTCTCAACTTCCCGGCCCTCAAGAAATTCATGGTAGGAGGTTGGTGGGCGGGATGTAAGAATGAAGGTGAGATGAACAACTCACATGAAACATTATGGTGAGTACATAACTTCTTTATGTGACGTTGTTCTATCTCGCCTTCATTCTCACTGATGGGTTAGCATCCAAAGCATCATCTTTCTTGGGTGGTTCAGGGAAGTATATCCCTCAGAACCATGGAACAAAAGGAGGCCCTGTCCCTGGAGGCCTCATCCATTTTGTAATGAGTGATAAAGGTATGAGGTGAAGACCATGTGGCTGCTGCACAAATGGAATCTATAGGTAGCCTTGCCAGAAAGGCTGAAGTTGTGGAAACAGCTCTAGTTGAGTGGGCCTTAACTTTATGATTTAGTGGCATGTGCCCAGAGCTATATGTGAAGGAAATGCAATTTGGGTTGGGAGGGTGGCCTAATGGTTAAGGTGGTTGCCTTACAAACACAAGGTGCAGGGTTTGAGTCTCACAAGGAATAACTGGCTAGGCTTAAAATGGCTCGCAAGGGCAGTTGGCTTAGTACTAATCTATGACTCTATGGACAACCATTTTGACAAAGTGGTTTTTACCACCAGAGTACCCTTCTTTGAATCTGAAAAGGAGATGTAAAGCTGTTTTGATTTTCTAAAGTCCTTAGTCCTGTCTAAATAGAATCAAAGTTACCTATGGACGTCAGGTTTGTGCAGCATATGTTCCATCTTGTTAGTATATTTGGGGAAAAACACAGGTAATTCTATAGTCTGGTTGAGGTTTGTCTCAGAACAAACCTTAGGTAAAAATGAAGGATTTGTTCTCAGTGAGATTTTGTTGTTGTGAAAAATCAAGTATGAGGGTTTGATGGACAAGGCATGTAACTCCGAGACCCTTTGAGCAGAAGTAATAACTACTAGAAAGATGGTTTTCCATGATAAGTATTTCAAGTCACAGGATGATGCTGGTTCAAAAGGGGGTAAGATGATTCGGGAAAGAACAAAATTTAGGTTCCATGGTGTAGCTGGGGATCTAATAGGTGGTCTCAAATGAATAGTACCTTAAAGGAAGGCTTTAGAAAGTCTATGGGACATGATAGAAGTCCCCTGATTGCCAATATGAAAATTAGAAATTGCTGCCAATTGAACCCTAATGGTTGCTGCAGCCACCCCTTCATTAAATAGCTTGGTCAGAAACTCTAAAATGGATGAAATTGAAGTCATATATGGGCCAACATTGTTTTGGGATGCTCATGTGGAAAATCTTTCCATTTACTAAGGTACAGCTTCCTCGTAGATGATTTATGAGAGGAGATTAGGATGTTCTGAGCTGCAGGTGAGAGATTGTGGAACCTGGCTATTCTTGGAATTGGAGCAACCAAGCTGTCAATCTGAGGGTATGAAGTGCAGGATGTAGAGCCCCTGATAAATGAATCAGAAGATCTGGAGCTGGGATTAGGATCCATGGTTCTTCTAGTAGATGAAGCTGAAGAAAGGGGAACCAAATCTGATGAGGCCAATAAGGGGCTATTAGAATGATGGCCCTTCCCAGAGTCCTGGCTTTCTGTAAGAATTTGGGTATCAGAGGAAACGGGGGAAAAGCATAAAGAAGACTCGGGAGCCAACTGTGTATGAGTGCATCCCTTGGGGTATCCCCTGAAGTGGGGATTACGGCAAAGTAGTTGCTGCATTTGGTGTTGGTGGGGGTTGCAAAAAGGATGCAGCAAAGCTGGCCCCATCTGTGGAATATCTTTTCCAATACTTCTTCTTTCAGGGACCACTCATGAGGCAATAGAATTGCTCTGCTCAACTTGCCCTCTATCACATTGGATCTCCCTGGGATGTGCATTGCTACTAGAAAGCGCTGGGTGGATACTGCCCACTGCCATAGTCTCAGGGCCTCTCAACATAGGGGGTAGGATCTGGTTCCTCTTTTTTTGTTTATGTACCAGACCATCGACATGTTGTCCATCTGTACTGCAATAGTCCCTAGAGGAAGAAAGTCTTGAAAGGGCTGCAATGCTAGTAGTACCACTCTCATCTCTAGAACATTGATATACACATGAGCCTCATGTTTCTCCCATGTGCCTTCGGCTTTCCTTCCCTGAAAATGCCCCCCCACCCTATCAGGGAGGCGTCCGTGGTCACAGTGGCAACAGGAGTGGGTAGAACAAAGGGACATCCTATTGTTACTTGTGGAGAAGTAAGCCAACAGTGAAGAACCTTCTTGCATGAATTTGTTATCATAATCAGATGAGACATCGGAAGTTTTTGAAAGGACCATTGTGTGAACAAGAGCCATTGCAGTATCCGCATATGCATTCGACCGAAAAGAATTGCAATGATCGCCTACACCGTGGTCCCTAATAACTTGAGCACTGTTTAAGCTGGGGCTTTTTGTTTTGAGATGAGATCCAGAACCTGTTGTCGAAGGGTCCCAACTCTTTCCATTGGAAGCTTTACAGTCATGAAGACTGTGTCAAGATCTGCTCCTGTGAAAACTGTACGTTTGGATGGCAATTAGGCAGATTTTTCTGAGTTTATGGTAATTCCCAATTGACTGAAAAGATCTAAGGTCGTATCCCTTGCTTGTATGAGTCGATGCTTGGTGGTGGCGGTGAGGAGCCAGTCATCTAAGTATGGAAACACCTGGAATCCTAAACATCTCAGATGAGCCGAGACTACTGCCATGCATTTGGTGAACACTCTGGGGGCTGAAGTGAGACCAAAGGGCAGTGCTCAAAACTGAAAGTGACTGGCTCCCAGCCGAAAGGGCAGATGATCCCTGGATGGTCTGGCCATTTTTATGTGGTAGTACGCATCCTTGAGATCTACTGAGCACATCCAATTGTCTCTCCCTAGAAAGGGAAGTATAGATTGTAGTGTGACCATCTGGAACTTTGTTTTTTTGACAGATTTGTTCAATCTGCTGAGATCCAAAATGGGTCTCCAGTCCCCTGTTTTCTTTGGAACTAAAAAAGAACCTTGAGTAATTTCCGGATCCTCTCTGGTCTGCTGGGCCTGGCTGGATGACTCTTTTTTTCTAGCAACCTTGTAACTTCTATGGTTGCTTGTTCCCTCTGACTGGGTGGGACATACAGGATTTTTGTCACAAGGGGTGGAGGGGTGGCAAAGGGAATGGAGTATCCTCTGGATATTACGCTTTGTACCCAATGGTCTTTTGTGATTTCTAGCCAGGTGCCTGGGTACAAAGATAAGTGTCCCCCGACTGCCTCCAGAGATGGACAGATGGGCCTCCTTTCAGGAGCACTGATAGGGCTTTCCAAAGAACTGATCCTTGTTGCCCTGATTTTACGGGTCCCCTCTGCCACGTGGACAATGTCTTCCATTATTGCCCCCTCCTCTGCCTCTAGAGGGGGTTTCACCACGTGTGTCAAAGAAAGCTCCTTGGGATTTACAGAACCACATCTTCCCACTTTTCCAACCTTTAGGATAAGGTCTGGTAGGGGTGGAAAATGGACTCCTACAGCAGACAGAGTCTTTCCATCTTGCTCACACCTGGTAAGCATTTCCTTCACTTTCGGTACAAAAAGGGATGAACCATCAAAGGGGGTGTTAACAAAGGATGACTTATAGGGCTCCACAAAGGGACGTAAGTGCATCCAGGAGTGTCTCCTAAGAGCAATTTGTGTACCCGCTGCCGTGCTCATTCCATCAGCTACAAATCAGAAGCATGGAAGAGTTTATGAGGGAATTTAAGGCAGCAAGCTGGGAAGTTACCTTGTCTGAGATCCCCGCTGCTACTGCACCCTGTAGAGCAACTCCCAACTCCTTAAGGAGATCTCTGTGTAGTCTAGTAAAATGTGTTAGATAGTTCAGGGATCGGAGAGTAAAGGCGGCTGAAATAAACATGCGCTTTCCGTATCTGTCCATGATCCTAGAATCCCTATTAGGAGGATGAACAGATGTGGAGGTCACTGAAAACTCCTTTTTGGTGGCTGCTGCCACCACCATAACATCAACAGGTTCTCCTTTGGTAAGGAAAGCCTTGTCCTGGGGTGATGTTATGAATTTGTTAGGCCTCCGAGGGACAGGTTCCATGGTACCCAGGAACTACCACGCCTTTCGAGAAAAAAGGTCTATCAGCTCATCAAAAGGTGGAGTCACCCAAGAGGTGGAGGGTTGAGACCCAAAAGCTTTCAGGAGTACTGACTCATCATCAGTAGGGTTACTGGGCTTCCAGCTATCCCTCTGCTTCAGTATTTTCAAGATATCACCGAAAGAGATATCTTCAGAGGGGGACCAGGGGGGACCCTTCTGACTCATCTAAGTCAGTATCTGATGTGATGGATTCCTGTGGGGAATCCAGATGCTTCCTCTTGCAAAGCTTTTTCCTGGGAACCGCCTCAGTGGGAGCTTCTGGGAAGGTCCTGGAAGAGCAGGGCTCACCCAATGGGGTGACCTGAGGCTATGGGTCTCTACGCTTTTGAGGGATCAGTGAAGCAGAGGCAGATGCAGGAGCTTTAAGGGAGGAGGTTGCTGGTACCGATAATGTGGATGCCCAAGGGGACAATGCTCTCCTCATGGCATCGAAGGCCCCCAGGCTCTGATCTGAGGAAACACCTGGATCTGCTGAAAAGGCAGTCTCCGCAGCACTGAAGCGATGGGCTCTGAGCCCAAGGTAGGTGCCGAACTCACCCGAGCCAAGGCCCCAAGAGACAAAGTCAGAACCAAAATGTTGGTATGACTATCCTGCCCGGACCCGACAGAAGAGTGTCGGCTCCTAGACTCTAAGGTTGGCACCGAAGAAGTCAGAGTAGTCAGAACCAATAGACCTGGAAGGGGTGTCTTCTTTGGCGGTTCTACAATCATCAGCTCCAAACACTCCAGCTCCGAAACTTCGTATCAAATCGGAGGAGGAACAGTAAAAATGTGCTGGGTCCTGGTCAGTTTCAAAGCCCCAAGGATCAGCCCCGACAGAATTTTTGCTAACACCTGGGTTGTTCAGAAGCCTCTACACCACTTGATCCACATCCTTATCAGATAGTCTTGAGGACTGGGAAGAAGCTATAGAAGATGCCACTGATTGTAGGATTGGAGACTTTAGAGTAGGAGATACTGGTTTCAGTATTGGGGACCAGCACCTACTAACAACAACAACCTCTGTTTCCATAGGCAATGGAGCCGAGGTGGTAGTCCACCTCAGTTTGAATGTTGATGAGTCCTTTTTCAGCTCCGACCCAGAGGATGAGCTAGAAGACAAAGTCTTGCATGATTTTGCAGGTTTGTCCTTATCCAAAGATTCCTGAAAAGAGGGCTTCAATAATCCCCTGACTATTAATTTAGTCCTACATTCGTGGAGAACATGAGAGCTAAATGAATGACAGCTGGCACAATTCTCCTGAAGGTGAACCTCACCTAAACAATAAACACACTCCATGTGACCATCTGTAATAGACATCTTTTGCCCACACTTGGGACTCTTTTTGAATCCAGACTTAGCTTTCCCTTGTTGAGACATGGCTATACAATAAAGTAACAATTAACAGAAGCACAATATATAATTGACTATGGAGAAAACACACAATCCTATATATAGAATAGCCTCAAAAAAAAAAAAAACAGGATTCTAACTCTATAAATATTTAAACACTCCACAACAAGTACAAATATGACTCTGTCATTGTCCACTTTGGTGTGAATGACCTGAGACATACCTCTCTGAACTACATGAAAAGACACATGGAAAAGCTGACTGATCTTGTAGCCCAGGCAGGTATGACCCTAGCCCAGAATGATACCAGAGTACAAGGACAAAATGAATGACTTCAACAATTGGCTAAGCTTCTGGTGTCATTCTAAGGGGACCCAGTATCTGTCTGCCTGGGATGACATGATCGACAAACCACGATGCTTTGCCAGAGATGGCCTGCACCTGTCGTCCTTGGGATTCCAGATACTGGCTAAGACTCTTGCCACCCCTATAGTGCCTTTGTTAGGCAAGGTTCAAATGACAAATTCACCACCATAACAGGTACAAGCAAGCAAAATCTGAGGGTAATGCTACTCAGTGCTAGAAATCTAAACCTCAAAATGCACTCACTCGGGGCACTCCTTAAAATGGAGAACATCGACATCTGTGCAGTGACAGAGACCTAGTTCAAGGCTCCAGAGAGCACCCCTACATTACCAGGCTATAATTCATACCACACCTTTTGGCCACCTAACATGGACTGAAACACTAAAGGTGGAGGCATGTCCATATTCATTAAGGATATCCACACCTCCAGGCTAGTTGCTCAGCATATTGCATCCAAGATTATCCAAGTGCAACTAACTCTGGACAAGACCCCAATCCAAATTGTAGCTTGCTACAGATCCCCCACCATGCCCCAGGATTCCCACTCCTCATTTCTTGATACACTGGAAAATATTAGGGTACAACCTAACACCCTAATAATGGGCGATTTCAACTACCCCACCATTAACTGGGAAAACTACTCATGTACCAACTCTTGTGCTCAGTGTTTTCTGGAATTCATAAATGTCAATGCCTTGGATCAACTTATCCACAGCCCCACCAGGGGCAGCAATATCCTAGACCTGGTCATTACCAACATGGGCAACTGGTGTTCCACACCAGAGGTCAAGTTCGACCACAAGCTAATCACCCTAGACATCTACATCCCACCGCCACCCCCACCCCCCATTAGGGAAACCACCATAAATATTTTCTCCAAAGCCAACTTCACGCTTCTTAAGACAGAAGTGGAAAACTTCACGACACCCATGCTGATGGACAATAGAGGTACGACTGCTGAATCCTATACAAATGCACGTTATAAGCATGGATCATGCAATGCCTAACAGATCCAAGATGCTATCCTCCAAAAAAAGGAAGCCAATCTGGCGGTCCCTTGCCATAAACAAGCTCTACAACAGAAGAAAGAAACTGTTGCAAAAAAGAGTAAAATCCCATGATTGGAGGAACTCCCTGGTAAGCCTCAGTAAGAAGCTGAGATCCCTCATAAAATCCTCCAAAGCTAGTTACGAAAACAAAATCGACACTGATTCTAAAGGCAATCACAAAGCATTCTATAGCTATGTCAAGAATCTCAATGGCAATACTCAGATCTGCTCTGAGTTACAGCACAATGGCACTAAATATACAGAACCAACTGATATTGCCAACATCCTGGCACATAGGTTCAGTGCTAACTTTACCCCTCTCTTACCCCATAAAGGGCCCATCTCTATACCGGAAGAATGGAAAGTTCTTGTAATCATGGCTGCACAGGTAAAAAGACACTCTCCAAAGCCAAGAACACAGCATCTATGGGACCTGACAACATCCCAAGTGGCGTTCTACATGAACTACAGAATGAACTGGCGCCCCATCTAAGTACCATGTTCAATCATAGCCTCACCTGAGGCTTTGTGCCCACTGAATGGCACACAGCAATGGTTATCCCACTCCACAAAGGGGGAGCCACCACAGACCCCGGGAACTACCGCCCCATTAGCCTGACGAGCCTGGTCTGCAAGACTATGGAACGTATCATCATGGAACTTATAAGCAATGACATTGGTAGTCTCCAGTCTCTGGACCCTCCCAGATCGGGTTTGTAAAAGGCCGATCATGTCTCCTAAACCTGATAGACTTCTTTGAAGCAGTCACCAAAGCCGTACATGAGGGTAAGGTGGTTCACACAGCCTATCTAGATCTCGCCAAGGCTTTTGACACCATCTCTCACTCTGGAATTATAGATAAACTCACTAAACTAGGTATAAATCCCTATGTCACAAGATGGGTTGCCAACTGGCTCACTGACAGAACCCACACTGTAAATGTAGCAGATTCCAAATCCGACTTCAGACCAGTGACAAGTGGAGTACCACAGGGTTCAGTCCTGGGTCATCTCCTGCTTGGTATCTACTTCTCTGAACTACAGGCTAACATAGAAGGTCTTTGGCTAACAAAGTTCGCAGATGACTGCAAACTAGGAGCCATAATCAAAACTCCTAACGGTGTGGACATCCTACAAAAGAGCCTCACTGAGACAGATGTCTGGTGTCAAAGCCATGGCCTCAAGCTCAATGCCAAAAAGTGCATTGTCATCCCTTTTGGTAAAAACTCTGTACCCATGAACTACCACATAGGCAGTAGTCTACTTAACACAGAAAGCGTGATAAGAGACCTTGGGACACAGGTGGACAGTAGTCTCTCCTTTGATAATCACATTGCCACAGTAGTCAGGAAATCCTTCTACATGGCACACCTCATCACAAAAGGTTTCTCATCCAGGAAAAAAGAGGTCATTGTTCCCCTCTACTCATCACTCATTAGACCCATTATAGAGTATAATGCCCCTTTTGGTATGTACCTCACAAGACATCTACAACAACTGTAAAGGCCACAGAAATACCTCACAAAGAGGATTACTGGCCTCAAACAGATGCCCTATGCAGACTGTCTCAAAAAAACTCCAGCTTTACTCCATCACATATCACTTACTCAGAGGCAATCTCTGCCTAACATACAAATCTATGTCAAACCCAGAGCTGTTGGACATGCTCCACCTAAAGAAATCCCAATCCCCCCGAGCTACATGCTCTAGGTACCTAAACCTTGTCACCACAATAAACAGAACATGCTGGAGGGATAGATTCCTGTCCCAGAGATTTCCCATACTCTGGAACAAATTAACTATCTATATCAAGCAAAGCTCCTCATTAGCACTCTTCAAGAAAAATCTTGATGATTGGATGGGAGATAGGTAATTTACCCCGGGGATCACTTCTGTGGCTGTGCTCTACAGGGGCACAGGAAAATAATTTTCTTGGGTGGTGAAAGCCAGGGTACCATTTGGCTAGGCTTATATAGGCGCTAGGGCCAATAGCCTAGGACCTACCTATGAACTACAGCACACACTATATGACTAGCTATGAAATGCACACAACACTATTAATGTATAAGACAGCCCTAATAAAACAACAGGGCTCTAACTAAGTTCTACAATTTCTAACACTACAGCACACAAAAAAAATCAACTACTCCCCTAAAAAATCCAGGCTCAAGCTTAACACACTCTATTTCTAACTCTACAGCACACACTATAAGAATAGGGAGAAAAAACTTTAACTAAACAACTCTCTAACTCAAATGAGTTGTTATAAATCAGCCCAGAAAAAGAACGACCCCTAATAGAACAAATAATGCACTCTCTAAGTTTTAACTAACACTCACTAGAAACTAAGCAAACAGCAAGAGCTATAGAAAAATATCCATGAATATAATAACTATTGAGAAATATAAAGAAATTTTCAATAATACTGGCCAGAGCTGTTGAAGAACTCTCAATCTGTTGCAGTGGCAAACGAGATCTGGGGAAGCACCACTGTATCATGGGATAGGGAGTAGACCACAAGCTGCTTGAAGACCTTGAGCTTTTGTATTTGGATGAGTCGGAGCTGAGGATCGGCTCCGAACCCATCAGTGAGAATGAAGGCGAGATAGAACAACTTCATATCAGAAGTTATACACTCACCATAATGATGCATCTGTGTTGGCTGTTTTTGTCCTTCCTTAACCATTGGATTTTGGATCTTACTTTGGCTACTTCACAGAGTTTGGATTCATAGCTCAAGTTCCTCCTCTTAAGCCTAAGCGTCTATATTAGATTATCGAATGTTTTATTCAGCGAAAACACTGGAAATCGAACTTCTTATTGTAAGTGGCTGTGCCCCCACACCTCCCGCTAACTATATATTCCAATTCCGAGATTGCACTTAAGTGAGGAAAGGGCAAATATCCCACTCCTCACTGTACCACGACCCCACAAACACCCTTTCAATTTCCAGTGTTTTCACTCATGTGAGCGTTTGCTGAATAAATCTTTTGATAATCTAATATAGACCCAAGCATAATACCCTCCAAACCCTGCATTACATCAGATCGAATTTGCCCCTTAATATTAAGACATAGAATCAAACTTGTACATAGCTAAGAATCTCTAGAAACATGAAAGCAATTATCTGGAGCTCAGTCAGAAAAAGGACCAAGACGGTGTGCCTCCAGATCACTCCAGGAAACCATAACAGTAACTTCCACCAGTGGAAGGGAGAATGGAAGGAAGGAGGCTGAGGAAGGATGAAAACAGACAACATAAATGCATCATTATGGTGAATACATAAATTTTGTATCTGCTGTTGTCTTTTCAACCATTCCTCAACCACTGGGATACAGTCAGAATACAGCACAAATAAACACTGCCCTGACCCTAGAAAGGCTATTCAACTTGGAATGAGCTACGAAAGTATGAACACTGGGTTAAGTTGCAGCAGCACAAATGTCATCTATAGAAGTTCTTGATAAGAAAGCTGAGAAAGTGGAGGCTGACGTGTAATGAGCTTCTCTGAGGTGGTCTTGGTAAAGTCAAACTGTTTTTGCTTATAAATGTGAGAAACACAATCAGTGAAACACCTAGCTAAAGTGACTTCAGACACAAACTGTCTCAATTTAGCCTTTGAAAAGGAAATAAACAACTGACCAAATTTCCTAAAATCCTTTGTTCTATGGAGATAGAACCACAGTTGTTTGTGAACATCCAACAACATAATTGACCTGGTTATTAATAACATGGGCGACCATTGCTCTACACCAATAGTCAACTCATCCCTGGTTAGATCCGACCACAAACTAATCACCTTGGAAATCCACATCCCTCCTACCCCCCCGCAAAGATAACCACCATGAAAAACTTCTCCAAAGCTAACTTTGGGCTCCTACAAAGAGAGGTAGCTAACTTCACGGCACCCATGCAAATGAAGAATAGTTGCATGACCGCCAAATCATACACCAGTGCACTGTACGAACATGTACACAAATGCATGGATCTCGCTATACCCAACAGAACCAAGATACTCTCTTCAAAACAAATGAGGCCAATATGGTGGTCCCCTGCCATAAACAAACTCTAAAACAGAAGGAGGAACCTGATGCGGAATAAGGTGAAGTCCCAAGACTGGAAAAACTCCTTTATCAGCCTCAACAAAAGGTTGAGATCCCTCATCAAATCCTCTAAAGCTAGCTATGAAAACAGAATTGCAGCAGATAGTAAAAACAACCACAAGGCCTTCTATAGTTATGTAAAGAATCTCCACGGCAATGCCCAGATTTGCTGTGAGCTACTGCACAATGGTACCTCCTATACTGAGCCAACGGATATCACCAATATACTGGCCGACAGATTCAGTGCTAATTTTACCCCTCTCCCCTCAAAGAACCAATCACAATACCAGTAGATTACCAAGGACCCAGTATTACTGTTGCACAGGTTAAAACAGTACTGTACAAGGCCAAGAATGCAGCTTCTAATTGACCTGACAATATCCCTGGCTGTGTTCTACATGAACTACAGAGTGAATTGGCACCTCATCTGTGTGCCCTGTTCAATCACAGCCTCACCTTAGGCTTTGTCCCTACCAAATGGCGCACTGCTACAGTCATCCCTCATCATAAAGGAGGAGCAACTACAGACCCCGGGAATTATCACCCCATTAGCCTGAGGAGTCTGATAAGCACAGCTATGGAACACATCATTGTGGACAAGGATATAGGGAATCTCCAGACTCTGGATCCTGCATAGTTTGGTTTTGTGAAGGGCAGATCATGCCTGCTCAACTTGGTTGACTTCTTTGAGTCAGAGCTGTGGATGAAGGCAAGGTGGTTCGTACAGCCTACCTTGATCTGGCCAAGTTCTTTGATACCATTCCCCACTCAGGAATCATAGAAAAACTCATTAAGTTATGCATCAACCCCTATATCACTAGGTGGGTTGCAAACTGGCTCACAGATAGAACCCAGAGTGTGAAAGTAGCTGACTCCAAGTCAGACTGCCGACGAGTCATGAGTGGAGTCCCACAGGGTTCGGTCCTGGATCCTCTCCTGTTTGGTATCTACTTCTCTGAAGTCCAGGTCAACACAAAGGGACTCTAGCTGACAAAGTTCACAGACAATTGCAAGATGGGAGCTATTATTAACTCCCCAAGTGATGTTGACATCCTACAGAAAGGCCACAATGAGACCAACAACTGGTGTCAGAACCATGGCCTTAAGCTCAATGCCAAAAAATATGTTGTCACCCCCCTTGGGAAAAACCTGGTTCCCTTGAATTATCACATTGATGGTAGTCCACTGAACACAGAAGGCGTTATAAGAGATCTGGGAACACAGGTTGGCAGCAACCTCTCTTTTGACCACCATGTTGCCACTGTGGTCAGAAAGTCCTTCTATGTGGCACATCTCATTACTAAGGGTTCTGCATCCAGGAAGAAAGAGGTCATTGTCTCCCCCTACTCTTCCCTCACTAGGCCAATCATCGAGTACAATGCCCCATTTGGCATGTACCTCACTAGACACCTGCAACAACTGGAGAGGCCACAAAAGTACCTCACAAAGAGGATCCTAGGCCTTAAACACTTGTCCTATATGGACAGACTCAAAAAACTCCAATCATTCTGTCTCATATCACCTACTTAGAGGTGATCTCTGCTTGACTTACAAAGCCATGTCTGACCCAGCTCTGTTAGAAATGCTACATCTAAAGAAATCCCAATCCCTCTGCACCACACATGCCAGAGACCTCAACCTCATTACCACAATCAAAAGAACATGCTGGAGGGACAGGTTCATAACCTAAAGACTGCCCATGCTATGGAACAGACTTCCCATACATGTCAAGCAGAGCACTTCACTGGCCCTCTTCAAAAGAAATCTTGATGAGTGGATGGGAAATAGAAAATTCACCCCGGGATGACTCCAGTGGCTCTACTTGACAGAGGCACTAGGAACTAAGGTTGGGTGGCACGAAACCAGGGTAATCCTATGGGCTAGGCTTGTAAAGGCTCCAGGGCCATTAGCCTAGTACACACCTATGGACCTATGAAGCATATATTCTCCTTTATTAGAGAATTTTGGAATGAAAACTGATAAATTAATGGAATAGTTAAAGGCAAATGTTGATGCTACCTTGGGGAAAAAGGAAGGATTTTTGTGGAAAGAAACTCTGTCTATATGGGGAAAAAAGGTGAGGTGGCTGGCAAGACAATGCCTGGAGTTCAGATACTCACCTGATAGATGTAACAGCAACTAGAAAAATGGTCTTCCAAGACAAAAATTTAAATTTAGCTTTTGCTGCAGGTTCAAAGGGACACTGAGTCAAAGCCTGGAGGAAGAATGTCAAATCCCAAGGAGCAGTGGGATCCTTGGAAGGTGGTCTGAGTAGGACTGCACCTTTGAGGAAGACTTTGCATAGCCTTATGGTGACCAAAGATGAATGGTCTTTTCCATTAAAATCACAGGCAGCTGTACCTTCATTGTGAAGTAACGTGCTCTATTATGGAAAGTGGGAGCCAGAAAATCTAGGACAGCTGAAATGGGTGCTGAAAAAGGATTCAGGTGTCTCTGATTGGCCCAAATAGAAAATCATTTCCATTTGCTCTTATATACCTTTCTAGTTGAGTCATTTTGGGAAGATGTAAGGATGTGTAAAACCTAAGAAGAAAGCCTGGATTGTCTAGCAATCAGAGGAAGTGCAGAATCCACATGGTTAACTTGAGGGCTTGTATGTCTGGCTGAGGTAGTCCAGACGTATGAGATAGAGATGGAGAAGGATCCAGAAACTTATCAAGTGAGGCCAGCGGAATAGCAACCACACTTCTTGAGGCCAGAATGGGGCAATTAGGATCATTTTGTTCTTCCGTTGACATGCTTTCTGTAACAATATGGATATGAGGGGAGTAGGAGGATAAGCATAAAGGAGGCCAGGGAGGCCAATCATGAATCAGAGCATCTCCTATTGATTCCCCTTCCAGGTGCATTAGGGAAAATACCTGATGCATTTGAAATTGTGGACAGAAGTGAGGATATCACGGTTGACCCCACTGATGAAAAGTCTGTTGCACCAATGAAGGATTGAGAGACCACTTGTGAGACAGTAGAATAGATCAGCTCAGTCTGTCTGCTAAAATGCTGGACTCCCCCAGAATGTGCTTTGTCAAATGAAAACAGCTGGAAGAGATCACCTAGTGCCACACCCTCACTGCCTCTTGACACAAGGGGTAACAGCAGGCTCCCCCCTGCTTGTTGATGTACCAGAACACTGACATGTTGTCTGTCTGTATAGCAATCATCCCTAGAGGTAGAATGTCCTGAAAGGATGCTAGGATGACCACCCTCATGTCTAGAACATTAATGTGAAGCTTGTCCTCTAAGGCTGATATGTGCCTTGAACTGCCTGCCCAAGTAGTGCCCCCACCCCAGCTGGGAAGCATCCATGGTCACGGTGGCCTTAGACAAGAGTAGGACAAAGGGACGGCCCTGAGAGACATCTGATGCATGAATCCACCTGGAAACATAGTCATTGAAAATCTTTGTGATTCAAATTGGAAAATTCATGCCATATTGATTTGTAGACCATTGGACTGTGAATGTTCACTACAGTACCATCATATAAAATCTTGCCAGAGGCACAAAGGTTATAGAGGATGCCATCAAACCAAGAAACAATAGTTGTTCTGCCTGACGTTGTAACACAGATAGTCTGGATTGAGGTAGTCTTGCGATTTGGGAAATGGTGTTCAGGTGAGCACCTATAAACTCCAGGAATTGAGATAGGTAGAGATGATATTTGTTATAGTTCACTGTGATGTCCAGGTGTAGAAATAGGTGGGGCAGACAGTGACTGCTGGAAGCGGTGAGAAGAGAATCATCATGTTATGTAAATACCTGGAATTTTAGCAATCTCAGGTGAGCTGTAACCACTGCCATACACTTGGTGAACACCCAGGGGGCTGTAGTGAGACCAAACGACAGGGCTGTGAACTGAAAGTGAATGGCCCCAGCCAAAAGCGAAGGTATATCCTTCACTGTCTATTTTGATCTGATAGTATGCAACGTGGAGGTCTATCAAGAACATCCAATAATCTTTCCGCAACAGACAGAGAATGGACTGAACCGTGAACATTCGGAACTTACAGTGTTGGACAAATTGGTTCAAGTGACTTAAGTGCAAAATTTGCCTGAGGTCCCAGTTTTCTTTGGCACCAAAAAGAAACTCAAATAAGTTCCAAACCTTTGCCAATCTGTTGGGACCTCTTGGATGACTCATTTTGTTAGCAGCTTTTTTTTCCCTGTGGCTGCTTCTTTTCTCTGATGAGGTGATACATCGATAATTTTTCTGGAATATGTGGGAAGAGAATGGGAAAATGGAATAATAGCCTCTGGTAATTATTTTCTGCACCCATACATCTTTGGTGATGGACATCCAGGCTGCTGGGTGCAGAGATAAGTGTCCCTGACTGCCTCCAGAATGCAGCAGTCAGGCATCCCTTCAAGAGTGCCGAAAAGGATTCTTGGGAAAAGGGCCTCTGAAGCCTTTGATCTTTGGGCCTCCTATGCCACATGGGTGAGGTTTACTATTACATCTCCCCCCCCTCTGTTGTGTGGAGATATATCTCCATAGGAGTCCTGGGGAAACCCTTGCAGTTTTCTGGACTACATATTTCTATCTCCTTTCTGGTTCAGTGAGAAGGTCCTCTAATGGGTAGAAAAACATATTCCTATGTCAGACAGAATCTTTCCATCTTGTTTGCTCCTGGAGAGAGAGATTCTCTTTAATCTTGGGTCCAAATAAGGTAGCTCCACCAAAGGGTGCATTGATGAAGCATGTCTTGAAGGGCTCCACAAAGGAGCATCCAGGCATGCTTCCTAATGATCATACCTAAACCTGCTGCTCTAGACACACTCTCCATGGCATGGGAAATGACCTGCATGGAGACATTAGACAGGGACTGAAAGGTGGCCTGTTGTGAAGAAGTGGTCTTTAATCCTCCAAAATATAAACCATGAGAGGGAGCTGGAAAGTTCCTTAGTCAAATCCCACTGGAACCTCATAATGTGTGCCAAATAATTCAGTGATCATAAGACAAAGGTCACTGAAACAAACAAATTTGCTTCCCAAATCTGTCCAAAGTCCTAGATTCCCTGTTAGGGTGATGGATAGAAGGACTTTTCTCGTCAATTTCCTTTTTGTTGGCTGCTGCTACTACCACAGCATCAACTGGGGGTTCACTGCTCTAGTGGTCATGGTCCTTAGGTGCAACTAGGTATATGTCTGGTTTTCTAGGAATGGATTCTGTCACATCTGGATCCTTCCAAGCCTGATGTAAAATGAGGGGGCAGACAGAAGGACTTTCCTCATCAAGTTCCTTTTTCGTGGCTGCAGCTACCACCATAGCATCAACTGGGGGGCCCTACTCCAGTGGAATGGACCCTAGGTGCAATTAGTACTTGTTCGGTTTTCTAGGGATGGGTTCTGTCACATTTGGATCCTTCCAAGCCTGATGTGAAATGAAGTACAATATTTTGTCTGCCAGGGACCACTCAGGTTGTAGCTGAACTGATTCCAAAAGCCTCAAGAAACACCAACTCCTAATGCAAAGGGGCTTTGGAAAACCAACCACCTTTCTACCTTGGAAGCTTGAGAATCTCTCTAAATGAGACATCCTCAAGGGGTGCTCTGGGGGACCTCCCCCTTTATCAAAGTCAGTGTCTTTCATTAAGGATTCCTGTGTGGAATCAATGTGCCTCCTCTTGCACTTACACTTCTGGGAGGCTTCCAGAGGAAGACTCAGAAGTCTGTGCAGAGTCCTGCACGAGGACTGTCTCAAGGTTTTTACCAGGTTGGCTGACCTGATGGAACAGAATGAGTAGACTCAGGACCTGGAGCAGATAGCTGAAGAGAGGGAGGACCTGAGGGGGGCAAGGATGTCCTATTTCCAGATGTATGGGGTGGTCTCTCCACTGCATTGAAGGCAGAAACCTAAGGAGAACCCAAGACTATCTAGTATGAGCCAAAGCCACTTAAACAGAACAGCCCGTGAAATGCTTGTGACCCTGCCTCGACATAGAAGACAAAGTCAAGCTATCTAATGCCACTGACCCAAGGGGAAGGTAAGGCTCCAAAGGCCTTGCAGTCAAACCCCTACCCCCAGATCTGGCACCAAAGCTATGGTGATCCCTACAGCTCAGACAAAGTTAGGGCTGGCTGGATCACAGAAGATGTTAGGGTCAACAATGGCCAAGCCTTTGGCTCTGACACAGGAAAATCCCAGCAATCCTGGATCTGATGCCTCTGAAGCAAGGAATGGATCAGAGAAGGAGTAACTAAAGGTGTTTAGGATAGTCTAAAGCTCATGGGTATGATGGGAGACAGAGACAGGAGTACTCCCAACTGAATTTGGGTCCTAAGAAACTTTATCATCATCCTGTCCACATCTGCTTTATACAGGCTCCTGGTAGACCTGAAGGATGAGGAGGTAGATGGATGTTTAGAAGCTCTACATGGTGTGTCTTGTAGGACTGGAGAATGTAGCCTTGATGGTATGAGCTCCAGAGAAAATTTTGGTTGTCTTTGAGAAAGAGACATTGCTGAAGACAATGTAAGATCCATAGAAGTGGATGAATCTTTGGACTAATGAATTTTGGCAGGTGGAGCCAAAGCTGGAGTGAATGAGGACAGTAGTCAGGGGAGTACTTCCTTGGCTCACTAGGCTTTCCCTTTCTTCCCCTGAGATTTTTCTGCTGGCTTCTTGGCAGAGGGGGATGCTCCAGACACTGAAGAAGTATCAGCTTGTTTCTATGTTCAACCAAAACTCTGTGGTCGAGGTCCAAACAAATATCAAATTCAATATCAAGATGCCCTGCTACTAGACAATACACACATTCTGAATTGGGATCAGAGTTGGTAATCTTATATCCAGAAGAAGAACATTTCTTAAACTGAGTGGGTTTGTCTGACACGGTGATCGAGGAAGCAATGATCAGAAAACACAACACAGCAAATTAACAACTCAGGAAATACAGCAGATCAAGAAAGAGACACTGATGTGACAATACTAGCAGTAGTAACCAGAAGTGAAACAGAGAAATGCAAATTTTAAAATTTTACAATTCACATGATTATATTTCAGATACTGTGGTGGTGGTGCTGCTGTAGAGTTGTTGCTTCACAGTAAGACATTGTCCTGTTCGATTCTCAGCTAGAGCGTCTTCTGTGTGGAGACATGCGTGAACGGGCGTACCTTCGTTGAAGGTTGTGCGTCAGGGCTGGCAACTCGGCACGTAAAAATCTACTGCCAGTCATTAGCGGACCGGAGTTCCGCTGTGGCGACCCCTAACCGGGAAAAGCCGAAAGACACAACAACATGATTATATTTCAGGTTTACATCATGGTGGAAATGCTGTGAGGTAATGACAGTAAGGGTAGGGAATTGTATGGGAGTTAGGAGGTGTTAGTAGTTCAGAGAGTAATGATAAAGGTTGAGAGGCCCTTATGTGATGTGATTTTTTTTTTCGGGACAATAAGAACTATGAAATCCTAATATTATAATCCTCAACTATTTACAAGAAAACAGTAGTTAAAGAGTGGCAGGGCATGAATATGAGCCAAAATCAGATATGTTCTGTAAAATTACAGACAGGTAAGAGGTATACTACTCTGATTTATAGGTTTTGCATCCATTAACACTCATTTTCTAAACAACAAGAGCTATCAACTCTAATGACAGTAATCCTCAGTAATTTATGTGAAAATGAAGAATTTATGAAAGGCCTGGCAGTTAGTGCAGAGGATTAAGGATCCAAGCTCTTATGGAGCTGCTTTCTGTAGTCAAGGGCACAGGGTCTGGACCCTTCTATCTCCATTTGCCTGTTGTGTGACTCTGAGCAAGTCACTTAACCAGATAATGCTCCTGAGTTGTCCCTGAAAGGTAGGCTACTAAAAAGTAGGACATAATATTTTCTGAAACTGTAATACCTTGCAATAATACGAATTATGAAACTATAAATACAGAGCATTGCAAGAATACCCTTGTGAAAACCAGATTACTTCTGACTTCCCATGGTAAATGGCAACACACACAGTCCCAGTAGTTGAAAGGTTGCTTCCTAAGACTTCGTTTTCACACCATTCATGAAAACGTAATTGATACTACTTCTTCCTCTTCTCCTTCTCTAGTGGTTTAAGAAATATAATGCTTGTTTGCAGTCATAAGTATACACAAACATAAGCCATTAAAGTATATTGGTCATGTTCTAATGCAAGTATTAAGAAACATACCTTTGGAGTTAGATATAACCTCCTTGTCATATATAAGCAAAAAGTGTGCTGTTTTTATATTTTAATTTGTTGGTAAGGATAGCCCCTAAAAGTTTTTCTTAGAGCTGAATATACTTGCCATGGCATCATAAAAGACTGAACCCACAATGCATCACTACCTAAATTAATGTATAAACTATTGTATTTACATGTTTAATGCAACAAACATAGTTTTTTTTTCCTGGAAAGGTAAGTTCTCAACTAGTTCTTACAGACGGAACATCTCACATTGAAAGTTATCACACAATGATGCGGTAGTGAAACCACAATGTAAACAAAATGCAGCTCTTCAAAAGAGGAAAGTTATTTTAATTACCCTCTATCATTTGCAGCTGTACATAAACCTTTGCTCAGTGGCTACCATGATATCATTATGAGTCTGTGTGGTAACAGAGAAAAACAGAGTAAACAGAAACTAAAAGTCAAACAGCACACTATACTCCATTAGTTTTTTGTAATTTTTTTTTTTGAAAAATCACTTATAACTTTCTCACAAGAAATACAACAGGAGAAGAAATCCATTGTAAAAACAAAGACCCTTCCTAACATTACCAATAAACATTAAAAACAAACAATCTGATTTTATAAGTAAAAAAAAAATCTAAAAACAAACACAATAGGTCTGTAGCACTGTCACAGAACAAACACTTGCCAACTATGCTACTTCTACAAACACAAAAAATTTTAACACTATTGAGATATATATATATATATATATATATATATATATATATATATATATATATATATATATAGGGTCTATAGCAGTTCACCAAAATGGCTGAAGTTCAAACACCATATGTTCGAACTTCTAACCACGAAGTGCAAAAATATCAAAGTCTTAGAACAGCGATTTTTTTCCCAGGGAAAAAAATCACTGTTTCAAGAAACACACACACAACACAAGCACACCAAAAAAACAGCAATCCACACAAATACACTTAAAATTCTACATCTAACCCTACACTAAACTGTACATACACTACTATCTATCCATTTACCTTAACCCAAACCCTATGGTCCGTCACTATCGCACACTCACTTGACTTGCGCCTAACCCTAACTCACCTATCCCGCCCTAACCCTAAAGTCCGTCACTATCGCACACCCACCTCACCCGCGCCCTAACCCTAACTCACCTAACCTGCACCCTAACCCTAACGTCCACACAATTGCACACTTACCTGAACCCGACCCGTAACTTTCCACCACAGTCCTGAAAATCGCAAAGCCACAGAAACAGCCCACCAAATTCTTTCCCTGAGAAAGAAATTGGTGTTCCGCGGCTTCGCGATAATCAGTGTTCGAACTTAATAGTTCAAACATATGGTGTTCGATCGTCAGCCATTTTGACGGACTGATATAGACCCTATACATATATATATATATATATATATATTTATATATATATATATATATATATATATATATATATATATATATATATATATATATATATAGTAAATATAAAAAGTGTACACACCCCTGTTAAAATGCCAGGTTTTTGTGATATAAAAAAATAAGACCATAATAAATCATTTAAAAACTTGTCCCACCTTTAATCTGACCTATAACCTGTACAATTCAGTTGAAAAACAAACAAATCTATTAGGGGAAAAATATAAAAAAATTTTAAAAAAAAGTACAATACGCTGGTTGCATAAGTGTGCACACCCTTAAACTAATACTTTGTTGTTGTGTGCAGACCCTTAAACTAATACTTTGTTGAAGCAACTTTTGATTTAATTACAGCATTCAGTCTTCCTGGGTACACACCTGCCACAGGTTCATAGGTGTGTACTAGGCTAATGGCCCTGGAGCCTTTACAAGCCTAGTCCATAGGATTATCCTGGCATAATGCCAACCGACCTTAGTTCCCAGTGCCTCTGTCGAGTTAAGCCACTGGAGTGTTCCCTCGGGTGAATTTTCTATTTCCCATCTACTCATCAAAATTTCTCTGATTAACCCCACATAAAGTTCAGCTGTCCTAGTAGGATTTTCCTGACATTTACTCAGTTGCCTGCTACAGCAAAAGCCAATGCTCACAGAGAGCTTACAAAGCATCAAAGGCATCTCATTGTTGAAAGGTGTCAGTCAGGAGAAGGGTACAAAAAATTTTCCACAGTATTGGATATACCATGGAACACAATGAAGACAGTCATCAAAAAGTGGAGTAAATATGGGACAACAATGATGTTGCAAAGAACTGGACATCCCTCCAAAATTGCTGAAAAGACAAGATGAAAACTGGTCAGGGAGGCTGCCAAGAGACCTACAGCAACATTGAAGGAGCTGCAGGAATTTCTGGCAAGTACTGGCTGTGTACTACATGTGACAACAATCTCCTCTATTCTCCCTATGTCTGGACTATGGGGTAGGGTTGCAAGATGGAAGCCTTTTCTTACACAGAAAAACATCCAGGCCTGGCTAAAATATGCAAAACAATACATCAAGTCTCCCAAAAGCATGTGGGAAAATATGTTATGGTCTGATGAGACCAAGATTGAACTTTCTGGCCACAATTCCAAAAGGTACATTTGGCGCAAAAACAACACTTCACATCATCAAAAGAACACCATCCCCATGGTGAAGCATGGTGGTGGCAGTATCATGCATTGGGGTTGCTTTTCTTCAGCTGGAACTGGGTCTTTAGTCAATGTGGAGGGAATTATGAACAGTACCAAATACCAGTCATTTCTGGCCCAAAACCTTCAGGTGTCTGCTAGAAAGCTGAAGAGGAAGAGGAATTTCATCTTTCAACATGACAATGACCCCAAGCATACATCCAAATCAACAAAAAAATGGCTTCACCAGCAGTTAAAGTTTTAGAATGGCCCAGCCATAGCCCAGACCTAAATCCAATAGAAAATCTGTAGGGTGACCAGAAGAGGGCTGTGCACAAGAGATGTCCTCGCAATCTGACAGATTTGGAGCACTTCTGCAAGGAAGAGTGGGCAAATATTGCTAAGTCAAGATGTGCCATGCTGATAGACTCCTACCCAAGAAGACTGAATATTGTAATTAAATCAAAAGGTGCTTCAACAAAGTATTAGTTTAAGGGTGTGCACACAAAAAACGTATTAGTTTAAGGGTGTGCACACTTATGCAACCAGTGTATTGTACATTTTTCATTTTTTATATTTTTCCCTGAACAGATTTGTTTGTTTTTCAATTGAATTGTACAGGTTATAGGTCACATTAAAGGTGGGAAACGTTTTGAAATGATTTATTGTGGTCTCATTTTTTTAAATCACAGAAACCTGGCATTTTAACAGGGGTGTGAACATTTTTTTATATCCACTATGTATACATGTGTGTATATATATATATATATATATATATATATATATATATATATATATATATAATATATATATATATATATATATATAATATATACCATACACACACACATAAATTATATATCTTTTTAAAAATCTTTATTGAATTATTACATATGACATAGGCAAACATTCATTTATACACAAGAAAACAAACCATGTTAACATGCTCACATCTATACAATTATCATCATTACATTATCTAAATCAATCAATTCATGCCTTCCCTTTAACCCCACTCCTCTTCCAAAACATTATTCTGCATGTGTTGCTCTCACAATGTCCATTTTTTCTATGTAATTTGCTCCTACCCTTCCCTAAAGATCCAACCTCCAGTTCTTTCATCTCCATTACTATAACAACTACTTCAGATACAGGTGGTTTAGACTTTGATTTCCATTTTCTAGTAATTTCTTTTTTGGCAACCACCAAAATTAAACTTCACAAGATCTTACTATATCTATGCAATTCAGATCCTGTAACCCAGCTAAGAAAAAAATCATTTCCTTAATTACACCATTTGCTTACCCAAATGTTCTGGCAGAGTACTCTGTAAGAAATCTTTAAAGTCTATCATTTCATTACTCTCCCAAAACATATGCTGCCAGCTTTCTCTTTCTTCCCCATCACACCTCCATCATTTGTCATCTACCCAAGGAAAAAAATCTTTGAAGTTTGCTTGGGGTATAATAATACCTATGCAAACACTTACAAGCAAAAATCATGAATCTTCTAGACATTGCATATTTGGGAGCTGTATATATGTCCTCCCACTGTTACATTATGAATTGCTTATCCAATCTTTCTTGCCAATCTTTCTAACCACCTCTTATTGATCCCTATAGTTAGTGTGCAATAGTTTATATGCCCTCCTAATTATCCCTTTTTAACAGCAGCTTCTGATACAGATTCAGCTAAAAACTCTACCAGAGCATGTCTTTCACTTAGGGTTCCTCTATCCTATATCATGGTATCATGGTCTTTGCCTGTAGTCTGATATCAATCTCTGACAGGGAACACAGTCTCTAGCCTGTAGTCCAATTGTCTCCTTGGCCTCTTCCCACTCTGTTATGTTTCTGTCATTAGTTATTTGCTCCTAGTATCTTGGTTCCTTTGCCAATTTTCTCCAATAAATTTTAGCCCCTTCTTGCCTATTCTCTGTACCCCTAATAGCAGTCATCCCTATATAGGCAGAATCTCCTTTCTCCATTCATGTATTGGCTTAGTTTTTAAAATACTTTCTTTTACTTTACAAATGTAATATTCTGCATGGCTGTTGATAGTCTACTAAACGATCACCATCTAAAATTTCACTCTACCCTTATTTCTTGAATTTCATCCCTGCTTCATCATCATCATCCCTTTCCACTTTGAATTACACCTTTCTGCTTGTGTTATGTACAAGGTCCTTAATTGTGTATCTCTAAAATATATCCATTCAAATAAGGTAATCTGAAATCACCTTGTTCTACTGGAAAGATCAACTTATATCATTTGATGCTTACTCACTTTCCCCAGATAAAATCCTTCAACTCTTCATTAACTAATGTCCACAACTTCTCCTATTAGTGATAAAAATATGCCTAACCTGTATATAAAACTAAACCATTTCTTGTTTGTGTACAAAGTTTACAGCTATAACCTTTGTTTTGTCTTCATTAATTGTATATCCTGAAATGACTTGAAACTGTCTCAGAATGTTCCACAACACTGAGATGTCCTTTTCTGGTTTTATCAGTAATATCTTCTGCAAATAAAGCCACATTTTCTTGATTATCTTACCAATTATATCCTTAAATTCCTTAGTCCCTTATTTTCTTTGCCAATTGTTTTAATTATAGCGCAAACAACAAAAGGGAAAGAAGGCACCCTTGCTGGTTTCTTTGTTCAGACATAACTTATCAGACAGAACCCTTCCTGCTTTAATTTTTGCCTCTAACCCATCATATATCCTTCTAATTAACCTTATTGTTGCATCAGGGAATGCAAAGGGTTCCATTGCCCTACTCATAAAATTCCATCTTTCGCTGGTGAATGCATTTTCTGCATCAAGACTCAACAACAGCAGTATTTTCTTGCATTCTGCTTCCCTCGTGATCATCATTCTTCTATTAATGTTGTCAAAAAATACATTAATCCATATCTATTATTTTTGGCAACACCTTTGCCATTCTTTTAGCTATTACAAATACAAACAATTTCTAATCATAAATTAAAAGTGAAATGGGACTATGTGAAGCTGGGTCTGATGAGTCTTTACCACCTTTAGGTACTACAGTCACCACAGCTTTCTTCTAAGATGTTGGTACTTCCCCTCTTTTTATAATACTGTTAAACAAAACCTTTCAGATCTTTATCACTTTCTTCCCTCCTAGCTTCCAAACTTCCACGGGAATACCATCAATTCCTGGAGACTTTCCTGCAGATTGATTATCTGTCAGCATACTGTTTTCATCTCATCTCCTCCTATCTTAACTGTTAATTGTTGAGCCTCATCTACTTCTAACCCTGGCAAAGCTAACTTTTCTATGAATAATTCCATTTGTGTTTTTTCTTGATTTCCACATTCTTCTGCTTTATACAGATTTTCATAAAATCTCCAGAACATCTCTAATACCTGTAAAGGATCTCTGGTTAATTTTCTTGTTATAGGCTTCCTAAGTTTGACAACAACCCTTTCTAATTTTTGTTTCCTAACTCATTGTGCTAAAAAAATTTGTGCTCTGTAGTTATCCAAAAAAAAACAGTTGCCTAACTTTCTAAAGTCACACATATTATCTAGATATTCACTTATTTTATCTTTAGCACACTGCAGTAGCACCTCTTTTTTGGCAATGGTTTAACTCTTGTTAGCCCCTCTAAATAAATATTGTGACTTCTTTATAATATCTCTTTTTCTTTTATTTGTGCCCTGTTTTTAAATTCCACTTTAATTTTATCCAACTCACTAGCTATAACTTCTGAAGAAATGTCTATCTTCCCTAATAATTCAAGAATAATTTCACTACCCATGCCTTAAATTCCTTTCTTTTTTAACAGGTAGGTGGGGAAACACCAGTGTCTCACTTGTACTTCATTACCCTGTATTTTTATCCTTGTTATTGGTGCATCATCTGGAATAGTCATTAGATGTGTATCAAAGATTTCAATTAAATGCACACATTCCTGTGAAATACAATTTTTATCTAGTCTAGCCCTGTTATTGTACCTTGGGGAATACTGGGTAAATTCTCTCAGAGTTCCATACCAAATATTTTCATAAATTTCTTCAGAAATCTACCTTCTTTTGTTATATGGTTTCCCAGAAACATCCTTGTTGCAAATCAAGTTCCATTCCCCAACTTTAAGTAATATTCCCTGGTGAAAGCTGATTATTTCTCCTAAAGTTTTCTTAAACTTCATAATAGCAGTTTTAGGTGGAATATAAATATATGCCAGGGTAATTTTCCTCCCTTGCCAGTAGCCCCTTACTACCACAAACCTACTATTAGTGCGTTTTTTCTTCTTCTATCACTAATGTAGCTCTTCCAGAAATTATTATAAGTACTCACCTTTTCCTTTGTCTCTGATATTCTGCAGAATATCCTCCTGAAATACTTTCTTTATCAAATTCACATGCTTATTTCTTTCCAAGTGTGTATCCTGCAACATTGTTATTTGCACTCTGAGTTTCTTAATAATTCAATATTCTTTCCTTTTTGTCTATATCTTTTCTCATTCCAAAATAATAGGTTTACTGTAGCCATTATGGTAAAACATTATTATTCTGACCTATTATATATGACGCCTTTTTTAACTATCTGTTTCCAGCTTTTGTGTTACACGCACCCATTAATGTGTGGCAGGTTGATCTTTTATATAGCTGTTTTATGTCATCTCCATTTGAACCTATGTCAGATATTACAAGAGTTTCTGTTGTAATAAAAACCCTAAAAAAAAAAACACATCCCTATAGCCTATTACTGTAAACAAACACACAAAACTATGTACATTTTGAAATAATGAAGTTTAACCCCCTAGACAGTATCAATTGTCCCAAATTTATTTGTTTGGAAGCATTCTCCAGGCCCATGCTACTGACCATCTGGCAAATCACTCCTGTGGTCCCAGCCATGTGTTTGCCACCTGTTGTTCAATCTATATAGTCAAAATTAATTTTTCATCAGTTCAAACCATATGGATGCAGTTAAAAAATAGTTTATAGTAGTATAATACAGACGCTTAATGCAGCTGTAAGACAGATTGCATAGTGAAAAATAATTTATACAGTATTTACATTAAAAAGGAATTTATACAAACAGTTACATTATGTACAAGAATATTCATTCACACCAAGTGTCTGCCTGTCATTATAAGCTGCAGACCTGTCAGAAAAGCATGTGCACATCGATTAATTTAGTAGGTGCTGCCTGAGTTTTTTTTTTTTTTTTTGGAATATTTGAAGATTTTCTAAGCTTATTATATCAGTAGGTACTTGGTTCCATGCAGCTGGTGCTGTCCTAAAGAGGGCTTTTTCTCCTATGGCTAGTTTATATCTACGTCTGGTCAATGTAAGTGCACTTCCTTGACTATTCCTTAGGGAGTAGTTTTGTTCCCCTGTTTTGATAGATATTTGAGAGGTGGGCAGTATCCACATTTTAGAATTTTGAAGGTTGGTATATTAAGAAGAAAGATAGTTATGATAGTGACTGGCAATCAGTGAGCCCTTTCATATAAGTTACAGTGATATCAGTTTGTATCTGCAAACAAATCTGATCTTAGTGTTTTATTATCAGCTATTTAATTTTTTTGTGTACTTTTGCAGAATGAAGGGTAATAATGAGAATGGCATATTCAGTCTAGCTATCAGGATATTTCTGGCCACAGCCATTCTTGCAACTTGTGATAGAAGGTAAGAGACAATATTATTATTTTAATTTTTGTAAAACTCTGGTGGCAATTCTGTCTGTATGTATGTTGAAGTTCATTAAGAAATGCAGTGCTACCCTAAGATATTTTCATTCCTTAACATTTGGTATACTATTCACTTTTAAATCTCTTATGCATAAGGAAAGAAGTGATGCCAGTTTCTTTGCTGTAGAAAACAGCAAGATATTTGTTTTGGTACTGTTAATTTGGAATTTATTGTTGTGGAGTCAGTGACAAATGTTAGTGAATTGAAACTGCGTTGTTTGTTGCAGTAACTGGCAGGTTTTAGACCATCAAGAAGAAGGCTATCATCTGAGTGCATAATCAATTTTAGTTTGGGCAAACCATGAGAGATGTCATTCAGAAATAATGAGAACCATAGAGGTCCTAGGACTGAGCCTTGACAGACTCATATGTTTAGTGTACTTGTATCAGATGGCATGTTCTTAGCAAAGATTTGAAATGGTTCTGCCATGTATTGTGCAAATAGTTTTTAAACCAGCATATATTTTTTACAAAAATCAAGTTTTTGAAATTTATTAAGTAAAAGACAATGGTTTACTGCTTCAAATGCATGTGTCATATCTACAAATACACCTGCTGTAATGAGGTCAACATTAATGAATTATCATTAATGAAGAGTCACTGACAAAGCCAAAAATAATGGGAGACAAAGGCCCACAAACCAAAGACAATTTTTAAATACTACTCTTATACACATAGAAAGTTGCTAGAATATCAAGTTTTGCACTAGGCTGGATGTTCTTAAGGATATGAAGCTTGAAACTCAAAAATATACCATTGCTTAGTGAGTTTAATCTTCAACAATTTACAATAAAATTACAAATTTTATGAGGGACAAACCAAAATCATGATACAAAAAAATCTGGACATTCGGTGAAACTCTGGACAGTTGAGAGGTGGTACCACATAGCCTGTGCGATGAGGTATATGAGAGTTTTCAGCACAAGGTCTATCTCATTGGCATGTTGGACAGGTACATGTCTGCCTCAACTGAACCTCTGCATTTGGGCCAGCTCCATTCTCATGACTGCCACTCCTCTGCCACCATGGTGAGCACACCCCACTGGTCAGGCAGGTTATCTTCACAGACTGTTACCTAATCCACTCCACATACCATTGGGGTGCCTGGGAGAACATGAAGCAGGCATCAATAAAGACATGGAGTACTTGGTGGTCAGGGACATGCCACAGCCCGCCAGTCACAGTCTTGGGGTATGCTGTTATTTCTGCCAGTGGGTGTTGTTGCTTGTGTCATTCCTTGAAGGGGACATCCACAGTCTGCATCCTTCCCATCTGAGTTTCCACAGCACTTGTTCGTATGTTAGTTACTATGCATGTGGACCAGGACACCATTGAGAAGCCTAGCCCAATTTCCCAATTGCCCCAAAGCACTGTATGGTTAAATTACTTACTTATGTTCATATAGTAGGCAAACCAAAGGCTGAGGGAATTATACCATATACCTCAAGAAGCAGCCTGTTAATAGTTCAGTTTTAATCTTATGTGCTAACTGCCAAACTGTTATATACAGAGAGAGTGAGAGAAAGGGAGAGAAAGAGACACACACACACACACACACACACACACACACACACACACACACACACACACACACACACACACACACACACATAGTGCAACTGCACCTACATGAGATGTGCCCCTGGTACACTTACCCAGTAATGCAGGACAACCACCTTACTCAGGAAATACCACCTTTTCCCTTCACAGTAAACTTTTAGTTGTTTTATTTGCTGTTTTAATGTTAATCTGTGTATTATCACTGTGTTTTGTGTAATTTTATGATTTTTATGTAACTTGAATAGTTATAGACATTTTAATAAACTATGAACGTGAATCTGAATTTTAATCTTATAACTCTATACCTCCCAGGGTTAACCATCTATTAGCAGGAAATCTCCTCAACTGTTATTTATGGCTATCTTTTACTGTGTCCTCCTTGAAGAAGATAGTACGGTTATGTAAAGTACATAACATAACACTAGATCCATGAGGAGAGGGAGAGGTCACTGCAACAATAAAGCTTCCATTCCTCTTGGAGACTGTACAACTTATTGTTCCGATTTTACAATATAGCAATTGTTTCTCAGTTTATAATTTGTACTAATACTTTTACTGCATATTCTTGTTTAAGTATATTTCTGTTATGTTGTAACTGCATGTTTACTATTGAAACGTGCAACCCACTTGTTTGTACAAAGTTTCAAAGTTTTCCTGCATAGCTATTCAGTACAATTTACAAGTGCTGTTTAGCAGTAGAAGTTGCCTGTCACAAGCACACTTCTCTATGGGAGATACATGCCTATACAACTGATGAGAGTGACTTTCATAGCAGAATATATAAGGGTATTTTGAAGCCACTTTCATGAGTACTTCCATGGCACAGAATGTGTTGATTCTTTATATGGGGTGGCAAGTTGTATTTTTTCTGAAAGAAATAAAGCCAGGAAACAGCATAAATATGGTAGATGAATCAAAATATTATGATCTGCTTCACCTTCAAGATATCCTGTTACATCAAATGTTTTACATTCTATCATTCTTATCATTAATGTTGAGGACAAAATAGAATTTTTTTCACAGGCAGATAAAGGCACACCACTTCCATATTTCTGACATGCTGTTCTGTTTATGCAATAGTTACAAAACTAAAATCAGTCAAAATGTTAAGCTAATAGTTGTGCCACAGTTAAACCATGTCAGAACATGTATCACAATCACCACTGCTGTGGCTGTTACAAGAACTTTTGCAAAGCAAATACTCTTCATGTGAAATAGCCGGGCTTTTGCGTTCAGCAAAATTACTGTAAACATTGAATTACTGTAAGTTTATTTACAGATTTATGCATGTACATAAGTATAGTTTTATTCTAAGGCACAGGAGGCAATCATTTAACATTTTTCTAAGCTTTAAATTATGGAAACTGTCCATCCAAATATATATTATGGCTGTTAAGCAATTTTGTTATTTGAATATATGTGCTCTATGCATTGTCCTAACTTCTACTGTATTTTTTGCCATTATGTGAAGCTCTGTATAAATTACATCCATTTTTATTACTGTATCTTGATATAGCTTGCTGATTAATTTTTCAAGCCTTTGAATCCATTATATATTGGATGTCTTTGCTGTTCTTAGCTAGCTTTTTAAGTTATCTCATGTATCCATTTGTAGTACTGTATGCATGTTTATGTATTAATGTGCAGCTTTTCTGTTTACTTGGAGCCTTACTACCTGAATATCCCTTTAAAATGGCTCTTCCCATTAATGGCTAATCCAGTTAGCAAAATATATGCGTGTAAATATCTACAACTGTATCTATTACTTTCTATATCTATCTGTGCATGTGTGTGTGTATCTATCTATCTATCTATCTATCTATCTATCTATCTATCTATCTATCTATCTATCTATCTATCTAAACAGATAGATAGACAGATAGAAAAATAGATAGATACACACATACACATATACATACTGCAAATAAACAGAGAGAGAGGTATGTTTGAAGACTAAGATATATGTCATTCCATATCCCAAGCTTATGACTTACATCTTAGTTGCCAATGTGATGCTTTCTACCTCAAGCCCTGCCTTCCTCATTTTAATTTAGGTTTGCTTAAAGCATAAACTGTCATATCTGTTCCCATGCTAAACTAAATGCCATGAGGTGAAAGGACACCAGACAAATACTTCATGTTATTCATACCCAGTAACGTTTTGGCAACTGTAGTGTCACTGTAAAATAATTCACTGGCCACATGTCACTAAAGGAAACATAATGGACATTTAACAAACTCTCCTGAAAAATTCCAGGACAAAATTTCAAATGGTGGCTAAACAGTGGCATTAATTGTCTCCATGAGAAAGAATTCTCTGTTAGTGCAGAATTAACTTTTGGGCCATTTTTATATTTATCTATTACTGCAGAAGCATGTACTTATTTCTGATTTCCCTATCATTATAGCTATATATATGGGTATAGTAGAAAATCAAATACACCCAATGTTGGCACCCATAATGATGTAAAAAACCAACAAGAAACTACACTTGCATTGAGAAACAGCCTCTGTATGCAAAATTTAAATACAAAAAATATATATAAATAAAACATTGAGGGGATTCATAAATATGTGCACACACAGATATAAGTCATAGATAACCCTTTCTCACAACATCAACAGGGGACTGAGTTTTGGAATGCTGTGGTAATTCACAACTACAACATGAAATTCATTATTTTCAAATTTGATTGTACTCGCATTTTAGCAGCAAGTAGCTTTAGGCAGTACACAGATGTTCTAAACCATTATGCTCAAATTGAGCTGGCTATTAACTCCCTTCCATGTTTAAATTATATTTACCATCTCTTGTTACAGAAAATTAAACAATAGCCAAGCAAACCCAGACCTATATGTACAACTGTGTGTTTATTATGATTAATTTACAGCTTTCCAATAAAAGCAACAGGAAATATATTGAAATTAAAAAAATATTATTTTAACTGCTTATTTTTCACATTTTCCAAATGCACTCACTTGAGGTATGGCATTTAGCTAGACTTCATCTTATCTGTAGCCTGTGACAAAGAATGAGTCATGCATAAAAATGACATTCTACCATCCCTTTCATGACAGCTCATATTTCTAACCTAACAGTGTGTGTGTGTGTGTAAACATACATACATATATATATATATATATATATATATATATATATATATATATATATATATATATATATAGATATATAGATATATAGATATAGATAAAGAGTTAGCTATAGATATAGGTGTGTGTGTGTGTGTGTGTGTGTGTGTGTGTGTGTGTGTGTGTGTGTGTATGTATTACCATCCTCAGCTCACCCTCACTAAGATTAACATCTGAAAGCAAATATGTTTGTCAGTTAAAATTAATTTAAAAAGTTGCAGGTGTTAACACTCTCAGCAGTTTAAAACCACAACATGCTCTTGACACCAATTTTGCTCTTAAGTTGACTTTCAGCTTTTCCCGGTTAGGGGTCGCCACAGTGGATTACCAGTCTGCTATTAACTGGCAGTGGAGTTTTATGGTGTCGAGTTACCAGCCCAGCGGACAACCTTCAGAAAAGGCACACACACACACTCACATACCTACCTGCATGTCTTTAAAGTTCGATTGACCACAGGGAGGACATGCAGACTCCACAAGGAAGGATCTGCAGCCAAGAATTGAACCGAAGATCCTCTTGCTGTGAGGCGACAAAGCTAACCACTGCACCACCGTGGCCATATACCAATTTTGCTCTTAAGCAGGCTGGGTTAAGAAAACAGCCTACAGAACAGGATTTTCTATATGGCTCCTCCCTTAAGAGTGAAGGAGCAGAAAACATTCATTAATGATTGCTACTGAAGAAAATAAGATGGACCTTTCTGGCAGTACTGTGCAAAACAAGTTTTCATACCTACACCTACCTGCTTGCCAGTCAGCCTTAATGCAGCTATGAATCACTGCAGGAGTCAACAACTGCTGCTTATTGGTAAACCATTTCTACAAGATTAAGATTACATTTCTGAGGGTAGTTATTACTGTACCTGTGAGTTGGTGTCCTTGCATCCGTAAAAGGAAGTCTTCATCTCATTAGGAAAAGGCTTCACAAATAGACTTGGCTATACATTCTGCTTTCTGGCACTCTGTTTTATTCAGGAGTTGTCCTGAGCTATACATTCTGCTTTCTTGCGATCTGTTTTTTAATTAGCTATCCTGTGCTGGCAGCTGTCATACGACTAGTTTCACTTTCAGTGCACATTCTCTTGGGAGGAGGGACAGACAAACAAATGACAGCCACTGCGCAGTTTCATTACTGTGTACAAAAACACATTTTATGCTCTTTATTGCCAGGGACAATGTAGGTTTAGTCATAGGATATATCAAGAAAGGAAGGAAATAAAGCAATTCCTCTTTCTGAAAGACCGATTTGAAAATATTTCTCTCTAACAAAACAGATATAGCATGAAACAAAAATAAATTAAAAAAATGTATCTTTTTTTTTTAAATCCAACAATAGTACAACATTTAATTTTCATGCCAAGGTATTGCTTGTAATCAGCTTAGCCGAATGGATGTGTAATTGCAATGACTAGGTCAGGTGGGAAAGCAAGCAGCTGTATCAAGGCTCAGACATCCCATTTACTGTGTTTATTCTCCGAGTGACTCTCTGTTCCTTGGAGTATACTTGTCTCTTTATTATGGAAAAAGTCTGTGCTGATACTTTTTTTGTATTCTTCCATTTGTGTCCTACTTTGAAAGAGAGTCAGTGTTGCTTATATCACAATAAATTCTTCAGTTGTCAGTGTTTTATTATGTGACATTCATTCTCTGGAAATGACAGTGTAGTCATCTGGTAAAGGAAGCTGAAGTACTGTATAAGGCACTCACAAACTTTTACGGACTAGTTTACAGCTGTTGGATAGGCTGGACATGTGGAGTGATGTCAAGTTTGAAAGCAATTAAACTTGTTTCCTGCTCCATCGCAGAATAAGGTACAAATATCCTAAAACTTTACAACTAAAATCATTAGAAGTCTTCACCATAACTGAGTTATACACAAATGATTAAGTACAAATTGTCATTATAATATTGCTTTTTACATACTGTAAGAAACCTGTGATCCTGCCCTGAGTTTTGTGCTGATGGTTCTAATCATTAACTGTTGTCAGTGATGCTGGAACTCCTCCAGTTACAAACCTCTCTGAGCTAGGCTGACTCTAGAATGAAAGGAATATGCTGCTGAAGTTGTGTTCCCATTTCTGCAGTGGTTAGCATTGCCGCCTCACAGCAAGAGGTTCTCCGGTTCAATCCTCGGCTGGGGTGCCTTCTGTGCAGAGTCTGCATGTCCTCCCTGTGGTCGCATGGGTTTCCTCTGGGTGCTCCGGTTTCCTCCCACATTCCAAAGACATGCTGTAGGTGGATTGGACACTCTAAATTGGCCCTAGGTGTGAGTGCGTGCATGTGTGTGCCTTCTGTGGAAGGTTGGGTGCCGGGCTGGCAACTCGACACCGTAAAAACTCCACTGGCAATCATGAGCGGACAGGTGATCCACTGTGGCGACCCCTAACCGGGAAAAGCTGAAAGAAGAAGAAGAGTATCGTGGCAGTAGTATTGCAAATATAAACTATCACATGATCAGGGACAGTAAGTCTTGGTACAATAAAATCTTAGAAAGAATTTCATAATAAATGTCTACCGTGCAAGGATTTTCATTAGTGCTGGCTTCCCTGTTATTGGTGATGTGTTTTTTTTCGGCTTCTACTTGCCTACTACACTTCCAGAATGGGTAGACATACAGTTTTGTGATGGCCATTGAGGAACAACTGGATGAAATTTCATCTTCCTTAGTCACTGGATCACAAGTGTCAGAATGTTACCTTTGTGCCAAAGTACAGCAACCTTGAAATCGATTATAGCAAGTCCAAAGCTATAAGGGACAAATCCGTGTCGGTGTGGGATGTGTGGGAGGGTTGAAATCCAAGCAATGTTTTGAAAATTAATTGAATGTTGTCTAACATTTTGTTTCATTGAAGACAATTTAGGACTAAATGAAGTTTGATAAAACCATCAGTGAGAAGATACAGAATGTATGTGTATTACTTAAGTGCCCTGTTTAATTTGGCAAACCTCTCAGATAAACTTCCAGAGTAATTTAGGGTAGTAATATCAAGTATCAAAACAGCTTGCCTATTTCCTTAAATTATGGCATTCATTAGCACTTCCATAATAATCCAATGCTGTTTATTTTTTATGAAGACTTGTCATATGTTGCATGAGAAATTATGGTCAGTTTTTCTGGGCTCCCATGCTGGGAAATCCAACAGTGCTGCCTGCGTGGAGATCAGACACTGATCTTGGTTATAAATACAGGATTATTTCAATGTTGCCTGGCTGATATAAAGAACTGAATAAAACATTCTGTGAAAGACTGCTGTTCAATTCCATTTTTGTTACATTTGTCTATAGCAGAAATATCATTTCTCACCA
This sequence comes from Protopterus annectens, assembly GCF_019279795.1. NCBI lineage: Eukaryota > Metazoa > Chordata > Ceratodontiformes > Protopteridae > Protopterus > Protopterus annectens. The sequence continues at coordinate 1,384,204,885 of NC_056732.1, forward strand.
TCACAGTTCTCAGTTCAGTCACTGAGAAGCTACTGAGTTCAAAGTACTTATTACAATATACAAGCCAAAAGGAGCTATGACCTCTACAGCCTTTGGTCAAGAGTCACTCAGCTTTACTCTAATCTTGATTTATACAGTTGGTCTTGGTAGATACTATCTTTTTCCTTCCTGCTTTATTAATTTTGCCTTTGTTTGCTTTTGGAATTACATTTTAATACAGAAATAAAAAATCTGGTTTAAAAGATACTTCTAAGAATAATTTGGGTTTAACTGTTAAATGAACACAATATATTAATACATTTCTCATATTAATCAGTGGAATTATGACACATCAGTATATATACCATCTTGTTGTGCACTCACCTAGATATTCATTAACTACAATGCACTGTTTCAGGCAAACCCAGTTAATTTAATATTTTCAGATAATATCAATTGGGCACATTTTCTTTGCCTATACAGTATGACAGTGGGAATAAAACACAAGTAGGCTCTACTTTTTTTTTTAGGCTTACTACTTGAACTAATACACTATGCTGTGAGCCAGACATACTTGATAGGACACAGTTTCTCTGGGACCAATGTGTTTTCCGCTAACCAATATTTATTTTCATGCTGTATCAAGGGTACGTCCCATTGACTTTCATTACTTGGAATCCATAATAATCTCAAAATCAAATTATGGGATCAGTTATTGCTGGAAAGAACCTGGTTACCGGCACTTAGCAACTTTAGAAACCTCAGTCACTAGTTTAAAACTTGCTGGCTAAGGATGTTGATAGAATGGGCAATGCCACAGGATAACCAGCCCAAAATGCAAACTCTGCAGATGATACTACACTGGTGAATCAGTTCTGCCTGACCAGTACAGCATTATTGGCATGGCCTGTATAATGCATTGATTTACTCTGTTATAGCTATCATATTAAAGTGGACATGAGTTTATTACTTTTAAGAACCTCTGAGCCATCTTGACAGCACGTGTAGAGTGCCTGTCTTCAACACCAGTGAAATAGGTTCAGTTAGCATTCTATCTGCTAGGAGGCTACCTGCAGGAGACCAGATCACGTGACGGATAAACACCACTCCTAACACAAAGAGGAAGATGACTGTTGCTGCATACTTTCTTTCTGGTGTTATTCAAGATTTTTTTTTTTATTATAGGTGATTTTTCCCTCCATGCCTGCTGACCCTCAGCCATCCTCATACTGATCTTGAGCCCATTTGTTCCTGTGTCACTCAAGGCAACCACAGCAAGGAGATTAGAGACAACTGAAAGGGACTGCCATTGAGGCAGGCCGACATGAGCATCTGAGTCACTATGGCAGCCTACTATGCCCTCCCATTCATGTGAGCACTCCCTCCCACATGCTGTTGAGGGTTACAATCATCAGCTTGGTAGGCCAAGCCCAAGTTTCTTCCCCTGGTTAATGGCTGCAAGTTCTTCACTTGCAAGCCTCCACTTGTATGTGGTAAAACACCCAACTAGACCACCAATCCCCTCAATGGGGATAGACAAGCTGGTATTAACCAATCACTCCTACCCTACTCTGTCAGGTTTTTTTCAGTGTCCAAGAAACATTTTGAACTTGGTTATCTATGCCATATTTAGGGCTTTACCTTCTATACTTCTATGTTACAGAGCCAAACTGGAGTTCAGGACATTAGCAAGTTGTAGAAATAGCAATACAACATGTAAGTGATAAGCCCAAACATTTTCATTGCCAGGAGGGTGCACATGGGAGCCTATGAGTGTTAGCACGACTGTTTCTTTTTTTTTAACCTTTACTAGGTATCTTCAGTGTAACAACTTCAGACTTCCATCTTGTAGACAGCAAAGCCTTCCAAACAGGTAATATGAAGTGAAACAGCAAAGAGATAAATAAGGAACAGCTGACAGTGGTCCAGAACTTGAGAACATAGGTTCATAGGTTCATAGCTTAGTACTAAGCTACCTGCCCTTGCGAGCCATTTTAAGCCTAGCCAATTATCCCTTGTGAGACTCAAACCCTGCACCTTGTCTTTGTAAGGCAAACACCTTAACTATTAGGCCACCCTCCCAACCCTACATACATTAAAAGGCTTGGTGAACAAGCTCATGGCCTAATGGCTTAATGCCCTGGATTCCATTTTGGAACATTTGGGTGTCCATGTAGTCGTTCAATTCATTCTTGAAGGCATGGCATGATGGGTTGATTTTTGTGGAGCACGGAAGTTTATTCAATAAGTGTAGGAGACATGTTTCACAGTAAAATGTATATTAACATTTAGTAAGGCCAAGTGTCCTCTTCTGTTCAAGTCACCAGAAGGATATCATAAGCAAGGGGTTTCAAACAGAAAACAGTCATTTAATGCTAGGCATGTAAGGCATAAGTCTTCTCTAAGAAAGTGATAAGAGATAAAGAAGAGAGACAGTGAGAGATATGCTATAGCTTTTGGATATAAGACAAGCTTTGAAGCAGTTTAATTACTTTGAGAGAAATCTTTGTACCGTTTCATTTGCAGCACATAGTGCTTGAGCAGGTAACAGAACAAGGTGCAGTATTTCATAATTGATCTGATAAAAACTGTTTACAGGGTAGCAATTATCTTGCTAGCACAGCACTCAACCTTGTAGAAGATCAGGTGGGCAACACTGTTTGCTTTGTAGACAAGTAGAGGCTATATGGTTATTATTTATTTATTTATTTTATATTTGTTGACCGGGTTTGTCCGACTGGGCTACAAATGCCCATTTTCAGTGGAGGCCCGAGGAGAAAAGCTCCAACAAAATAAACATTTTACATATTAAATACATATAGAAATACATTCATCAGTACCACAGATTACTGCATTACAGTGCCACACATTACATTCATCAGTACCACACATTATTGCATTACACAGTCGTACATTAAACTGTGGCAAGTGAAATATATAGAAATACATTCATCAGAGGGATACATTCATAATTACATATTATATACATAATAGTGCAATAGTTACATAGCCGAAATATTTTACTAGTTATGATTGTACAGTGATGTACCAAGAGAAGATAAAGTAGTAAGTTTGTTTATTGAAGGGAAGGAAGAGAGAAGAGAAGTAGAAGGTTATAGGGGAGTGTTTACAGTGGATAATTACATTGGCAAGTCCATTTTTCATGAAGGTATTTTTTTGTAGCGGTTTTGAATTGATCGGGATGTTCAAGGGATCTTATATCTAGTGGTAGGCTATTCCAGGCCTTGGAAGAGTTAAAGCTATAGACTTGGTGACCCATTTTGGTCCTTGGTTTGTAGATTTTTAGTAGGCCTTGTTCAAAACTGCGGAGTAATCTAGTGGGTAGGTAATGAGAGATTAGAGATGAGATAGTTGGACAGAAAGAGGGTTTGTAGAGAATGGAATGAATAATCTGAAACTGATTATACCGAAGCAGGTTAGGTAATTCTAGCCAATTTAGTTCTTTTAGTGAGAGACAGTGATGGGATTTGTAAGAATTTTGGGCAGCAAATCTGGCAATCCTGTTATAAGTTGTTTCCAACTTGTTTAGTAGTTCACTGTTGAGGCTGGTGAGAATTTGGGAGCTATAAAGTAAAGTGGATAAGAGGAAGGTATTTGAAAGGATTAGTTTTGCTGTTTTGGTAAAATATTTTTTGTTTCTATAGAGACCTAGCTTGAGATGTGTTTTTCGGATACAAATCAAAACAAAGATCACCATCCTCAAGGATTCAGAACCTACCTAATCTATTATTGTTTTGTCAACTTTTAGGTATTGCCCATCAATAGTACATGAAGCTGATGTCAAATTCTAGAATGACACATTCTTTAACACCGAAGACAAAGTAATTTCTACTGTAGTATTCATGTGTAATGTTGTGTATCATATCTAAACAATCCTACCTTGGTTTGTGATTTACTGTGGAGTTGACTGGTAAGAGAAGTTGTATTTGAATTTATATTTTATTTGTTATCACTGTTTTTTATTGTCTGTAGGTAGGAAGGGATAGCTTGTTAACAAGATTTACTCTCATTCATATTTTGTTGTCTTTACCTTTAATTTCACTGTTGGTTGCTAGGAAGGGATAGGTTTTAGATAGGCAAGATCTAGCCATCCCAAAGGGCCTAGACAGCTATAATTTCACACAGTCTGCAGAGAGGAAAATCAAGAGCATATCTAAACAAGCCTACCTCGGTTTGTGATTTACTGATCTCTACTGTTAAAAAGATGTAAGACTGTGAGCGATAGTGAGCAGACGCTACTGCATAAAACAATTACAGCTTTTGTCTGACTTGCAGAACTTGTACGGTCAGAACAAATTTACTGTACTTACTTTAGTATTTAGTTGTATATTGCTTGTGTTATTTTTGTCACAGAAGTTGATTTAAGTTCTCTTTGAATTCTGTGGTTACTGATTTTGATTATTCTTTTGTTTTACAATATTTTATTCATTTGAAGTTGAATATGGATTCCTTAAATGAGTATGAAATTAATGATTTGCTAATGCAGAAGTATCTTGTACAGTGTAATAAATGCTATGCATATTTAAAGGTAACAGCTGATAGCACTGGTGATCTGTGTACCTCGTGTCAAAGGTTGGATGATTTGCTTACCATTGTTAGAAGTAAATCTAGGCTTTATGATGATGATTGCACTTGTGCAATTGGTATGGTTTGGAGAATTGTTGTTTCAAATATTAATGACTGGACTGGTGAGATAAATAATGTTAGGCAAAGAACAAATAGAACATATTTAGGAAATAATGCATCTTTTGTCTGTAAAGATCATTCAACCCCTATGAAACAAGATGATGCCCCTGACAACTTTGGAATTCTGGATGCAAGTATTCAGCAATCTGAGGAGCCGAATTGTTTAGAAGGAAACAAAAAAGAAAGGAAAACATTCACAACAAATAACAATGAAGAAAAATAAACTGATTAATGTCTGTAAAGAGAATACGTACTAAAAAGGACACTGTTTTGTTCTGTAACACACAGGTGACAGGGAATGATAATATTTTTCTATCAGAAAACCTTCAGTCTACAGAAAAAAAGGCATCATTTTTCTAAAAGAGAAGGTAGAAAAAAGAGGCAAGAGGCAGGTGAAAAGGAAGAAATCAAAACTGAACTTGGAAGGATTGAAGAACAGTACTGTGAGAAAAAAGAAGAGAAAGACAGATGTAGACCACAATGCTCAAGCTGTGGATTTACAATGCCAACGTGATCAGAATTTAATACACACTGAAAAAAGTGAGATTACTAAGACTAATAGTGATGAAGATCTATCCTTTGTAATAACTGACAGAGCAGATATTACAGTATTAGAAGTTGAAGATTCTTTAGAGCTGGTCAGCAAAGTTATTCTTGTAATTGGAGATTCAGCTATTACAGGAGCTGACAATTATATTTGCAGAGAAGATAATGAACTTCGAATAGTATTATGCTTGCCAGGAGCAAAAATAGAAGACGTGAGACAAGCCTTAGAATGCCTTAATGTAAGGAAGTATGGATCTGTTTTTATTCATGTCAGTACAAATGATCTCATCTACAAATGAGTCTCTGACTATTAGTAGGGAATTGACAGCCCTCTTAGATAGTACAGCTTGTACTGGTGTCAGGACATATTTTTCACAAATCACCTTTAGAAAAAATAGTCAGGTCGCATAAATGAAAATATTTTTGGGGGTAAATACCTACATGGAAAAAAATGTCCTGTCTTAAAAAAATGGAAACGTGTACAGCATCCAAGACAAGTCTTGAGCACACGTGTTCAGACAGGATGGCGTGCATTTGCCAAGATCAGGGTAGAGAATTTTTGCAGCAGATATTTTGCAATATTTGACAAACACTAAGCAGGATGTTTGACAGGTCAAAAATTTAACAGTTCACAAATAGCAACATTTGATGCACCTCTGATGGTTGTTAATGCTAGGAGCATTAATAATAAAGTTTTTCTTTTTTTTTTTTTTTTGGTAAATTTGCTATCTTCCCACAAGTTTGATGTTATCATTTGTGAAACATGGTTAAACAACAATGTCTGGAAACCAATTCTGTTAGGGTACAATGTTTTTACTGTAACAGACATTCTAACAAAAAATCGGCTGGAGGTGTTATGATAGGGATTAAAGATAGGTATGAGACCTGTGATTTACATGTTCACTGATAACACCAATACTATAGACTGTGTAACTGTGACAATAAAGACAACCCTGGAACATCTAACAATTGTTTGAGTGTATAGAACACTAAAGTTAAGTGCAGATGACCTAGAGGAGCTCATACATTTCTTACATGAAACACACGAAGGAAGAATAATATTAGCTGGGGACTTAAATTTACCAAAAACACACTGGAATAATATTGCTTCAACAACATTAGTAAGGAAATTATTCACAATGTATATTCAGGAGCAACAATTCCTTCAGATTGTAAAAAAAAAAAAAAAAACTACCAGGGGATGGTGCATATTAGACATTGTTTGTGTTCCTAAATAAATTATTTTTACTTCAAATAAGGAAGTCTGGAAGCAAAACAGTCACTATGTAAAACTAACTTGTCATTCTTCCAACCTGCTATAATAAAGTTGTGAAATTTGCAACAAATATGCCCCATCGAACACATCGCTGCACTCCTCTAAAAACTCTTGATTGGCTGGAACTTCCCAAACTTATTCTTTATAACCAACTTATAACAACCCACAAACTTCTTCACTGCCCTGACAAAATCTCTGCTCTACAAAACCTACTTCACCCAAGCACCAAAATTAGAGTTCTGCGATCAAATCAGAAAATCCTACTAGAGGTAACAAAAGCCAATAACTCCACCAGCACTTCCCTCTACAGCAACTCTGTTGCTAAGCAGTGGAACAGAATCCCCCCAAAATCACAGCTATAACTACCCTCACCCCCTTCAAAAAAGCCATCAAATCCAATCTTCGGCATCTTTTGTTATGTGACTGTGACAATCCAGACTAAACTCCTATTAGTACTTACAGCCTACCAGTACATCTCTCTATTATTTCCTACCCCACTACTTCACCTTCCTTGCTCTACTTCCCCATTATCATTTCCCCTGTTACATCTCTCTGCTTCTCCCTATAAGTGTCCTCTTCCTTTCCTATATCCAACTGACTTTATGCACAGCTCACCTATCAATACTATCATTATTTACACCCTTAGCATTTTTCGTCTTCCTCTATATGTCTGCAACCTTCCTGTTTACCCTACCTTTAGACCTTGACCACCTATTACTCTATCAGTCACTCCACTTTCAACTCATTATTTCTCTATCTATTCCTATCGTCTCTCCCCTCTACTCAGAACTCTTCATATCCAATCTGTCATTTATACATATCGCATCCTACCAGCTATTTTATAATGTGTGTATATATATATATATATATATATATATATATACATACATATATATATATATATATATATATATATATATATATATATATATATATATATATATCCCAACTACTATGAAGTATTTGATGTCTAAACTCTTTCTTTGTAAAGTATTATTTTTCAACAGCATTATTAATACATAAAAGGTATGGATGGTATATATGATTGCATGTAATCTAACTGTATATCAACTGTCTAATGTAATATTTTACTGTGTACATGAAGCTTTTCTCCCCGGGTCTCCACTGAAAAAGGACATGTATCCAGTCGGACTTTCCCGGTTAACAAATGTAAATAAATAATTGGAGTGAGGTGTTCAGTGGAAAAACTTGTAATGGAATGTGGAAAGCTTTGAAAGAGAAATTGTTTGAGTGCAAAAAAAAATCAAAAAAAATGTTTAACATCAGGGTCTAGGCATACAACATCTGGGGAATATATTTCCATAAGAACAAGATATCTGCTGAAGGTGAGAGACAAGAAATGCACTTATTAAACCTGTCTTTAAAGGAAAGGGGAGCAGGACAAACCCAGAGTCATATAGACCCTTAAGTCTACTTTCATAATGGAGAAGGTAATATTGGATAAGTTATTGCCAGAGTTGGTTAGGATAAGACTTGAAACCATGTATCAGCATGCATATGTTGAAAATAGATCTATTACCTATGAATGAAAAAATTGTGCTGTGATGTAATTTATATAGATATAACTTCAACATTTGACAGGGTCATACACAAAACACTGATCAATAAATTAGAACAAGTAGGTATTGATGTACTCTTGATAAGATGGATAGCTGCATGGCTTATAAATAGGAAATGGCAATTATCATACAATAACTGGACAGGTGAAATTCTTTGTTACATTCAGGGTGTCCCACAGGGCTCTATTCTAGGCCCTTACTTGTTTAGAGTGTGTCTTTCAGACCTAACTTTTTCATCTGAGGTGTTCTACAGTCTATATGCAGATGACCTGAAATCGGTTAACCTGCTTGATTACATAAGTTAGAGATAAGGCACATCTGCAAAATAACTTGACTAAATGGACCGTTTGGGCACAGGAGTATAATATGCTGATAAACACATCAAAAACTAAGCATATGAGATGTGGGAAACATAAATTAAAAGTTGAATATTTAATACAGCACACAGTGATTGAAACTGTAGATTCATTTAAGGATCTGGGTATATGGGGAGACCCAGCTATGAAATTTTTTAATTATATCAACCAATTGGCTAATGATAGTTATAGAACTATAGATTGTATAAAAAGATTTATAAAGTCAAGGAAATCAAAAATGATGAAGTCATTGTTTGTTAGTTACATTGGACCCACACACGAGTATGGAATAAAAATATGGAAACCCTATAAGAAAACAATAATGAGTAAACTGGAATGAGTACAGTGGAAATATACCAAGGGCATCCATGGATGTCAACATTTAATTCATTATGAAAGACTAAAATATCTGAAATTGTACAATGTCTCCTATTGATATCTAAGAGGAGATCTTATTCAGATATATAGGGTATTTAGAGACAACTACCTGTGGGAATGTTTAGAGTTATCAAAAAGTACTAGAGAATCCTTGGACAACCTATGCAGAAGATTCTATAGGAATGAGAAGTGTACTGATTGGTTCTCTGACAGAGTAGTTGATCCATGGAACAGACTATCAAATTATATTAAAGCAAGTACTAGTTTAGACATTTTTAAGAATAGCTTGGACACTTATTGTGGGAACAAGTGTTTTGGTATATTAGCAAGCTAGAAGGGCATTAATGCCCATGCATTAAATATTTGCATGTACGTATTTAAAGGGAAGGGATGGCAGCACCAAACAAGGGAGTCACTTTGCCTCATCTTTTTCTTCGTTGTTCAAAGATAAGACCTGAAGCCAGGGCCTTGGGGGACACCATTAATGATAGGGGATGTTAAGGATAGGAGGTGCCCATTTTTTCCCTGTTGAGAATGACCATGTAGATGGTTTTGATCTAAGTTATTAAAGCTTAACCTACTTTAGATTCCTCAGTTTATGCATGACTTCATCATGGGTATAGTGAATAATGCTTTAGCCCAATCAATATAGGGTGCATGGACAGGTAAACTTTCATATATGGGGACAGTCACACACACTTTTTTAATACATTTATTAAGATATCACTTAAGACATAGGCAAGCATATAATAATATAAAAGAAAACAAACCGTATTAACATGTTTCTGGTTACATACATTATACATCACATATGTTCTTTTTTATAACTATCATCAGTCCAACATTACATAAATTGCTCAATTCCAACTTTCCCTTAAACCTTTCTCCTCTTTCTGGTCATTATTCTGCATGTATTGTTCCCACAATTTCAGTTCATTTCTATGTAATTTGCTCCTTCCCTTTTCTAAAGATCCCACTTCACAGTTCTTGTATCTCTATTACAATATTCAATACTTCAAATACAGTTGGTTTAGACTTTGATTTTCATTTTGTAGTAATTGCTTTTTTTGGCAGGCACCAGAATTAAACTTAACAAGAACTTACTGTATAAGATAATTCAGATCCTACATCCCAGCTCAAAAGAATAATTTCCTTAGTTACACCCTTTTGCTTACCCAATATTTCTGACAGAATACTCTATAGGGAATTTTTTAAATCTGCCACTCATTACACTCCCAAAATCTAAGTTCATATTTACCTCCTTCTACCCTGTCATACCTCCAACATTTGCCATTTACCTGAGGCAAAGTTCTTTGAAGTCTGCTATGGATCTAAAAATACCTATGGAAACTCTTCCAAGCAAAAATCCAAAACCTTCTGGACTTTACTGCATATATGGGAGCCAAACATATGTCCTCCCATTGTTTTGTTGTAAATTGCTTATCCAATCTCTCTTCTCGATCTTTTCTAACCTCCTCTGATTAATTATTATAGTTATTGAGCAAGATCTGATATGCCCTACTAATTATCCTTTTTTAAAAGCATTTTCTGTTCTGTATTCAATTCAAACCTATACCAGAGCAGGTATTTCCCTTAGAATTCCCCTATCCCTTTCTTTTTGCCTATACTCTGATATATATTTGTTCTTTATTTATCTAACATTTGTTTACCGGGAAAGTCCAACATGGAACAAAGCCAATTTTCAGTGGAGGCCCGGGAGAAAGGCTCCAGATGCATGTCTTTGTAATGTGGGAGGAAACCGGAGCACCCGGATGAAATCCACATGAACATAGGGAGAACATGCAGCCTCCGCACAGAAGTCACCCAGCCGAGAATCGAACCAGAGAACCTCTTGCTGTGAGGTGACAATGCTACCGCTGCACCATTGCTCCTTCCATTCTTCAATTCTGTCAATTCCTGATAGGGAAAGCAGTCTAAATGACGTCTTGGCTTCACCCCATTTTGCTACCTTTCACTCTCAAGTTATTTGCTGTCAGTACCTTTGTTCCTTTGCCAGTTTTCACCATTAAATTCTAGGCCTCTCTTGCCTATTTTCTGTATCCTGTCATTCTATCAGCAAAATCTCCTTTCTCCATTCTCATGTTGACTTAGTTCTTTGCTACTTTATGAATATAATAGTCTGTATGGCTGTTATACTCTTTATGGATCTGCATCCAAAATCCCAGTCTCTCATCATTTCTTGAATTCCCCCTTGCTTCATCAACATCCCTTTCCACTTCGAATTACAACCTTTTGCTTGTGTCATTTGTCTGAGCCTTAATTGTATAGCTCTAAAATATCCCTTCAAATCAGGAAATCATAAATCATCTTGTTCTACCTGAATTGGTCAACTTTGCCATATCCCATTTAACTCTTGCACACTTCCCCTCCCAGAAAATTCCTTCATCTCTTTATTATTATTGTCTACAACCTCTCCTCTGGTTGATAAAATAGTCTTGACCTGTATATAAAACTAAAAGGACTAAAAACATTATTACTGCTTGTATCCTTATCCATAAACAAGAGCTTCCAGTTTCTGTATTATCTTTTGTTTAGTCTTTTCTCACATTTCTTTAGCTGCCATAACATAAGTCTTTTTAATCCATGCTCCTAAATACTTTATATCCACATAAACATGGATACTGCTGAACGAATTCATGTGTGGGTACACACCTTATGGCTATAGCCTTTGTTTATCTTCATTAATTTTATGTCCAAAAAGACTTGAATCTGCCTCAAAATGTTCCCCAACACTGAGATGTCTTTTTCTGGATTTATCAGGTACAAAATAATATCATCTACAAGTAAAGCCAACTTTTCTTGATTATCAAACAATTATATCCTCAAATTTCTCAGTCCCATCTTTTCTTTGCCAATGGCTCTAAATATAAATCAAATAAAGGGAAAATGGGACATGTCTATCTGGCTCTTCTCTTCAGATTCAACTTATCAGAGAGGAACCCTTCCACTTTAATTCTTGCCTCTGATCCTTCATATAGCCTCATAATTAACCCTATTATTGTATCAGAGAATGCAAATAATTCCACTGCCCTACTTATAAAATCCCAGCTTACCCTGTCAAATGCTTTCTCTGTATCAAGACCCACCAACAACAGTAGTATTTTCTGACATTCTGCTTCTGTCTGAATCACCATTGTTCTATTAATGTTGTCAAATGTTTGCCCCCTCCACAAAACCACATTGATCCATATCTATTAATTTTGGCAGCACATTTGCCATTCCTTTAGCTAGTATAGACACAAACATTTTATAGTCATGGGTCTGATGGGTCTTTTCTGTCTTTAGGTATTATAGCAACCACAGCTTTCTTTTAAGATGTTGGTGCTTCGCCTCCTTTTAAAAAATACTGTTAAACAAAACATTCCAGATCTTTATTACTTTCTTTCCTCATAACTTTCAAACTTCCATTTCTTGGAGACTTTCCTTCAGACTTATCATTGTTTTTATCTCATCTCCTCCTATTGTGACTATAAATTGTTGATCCTCATATGTCTATAACCTTGGCATAATTAAGTCTTCCATAAATATTTAATGACGTGAGCGCTTTCGGAAAAACGATCAATGCCTTTCCTTCTTCAGACAAAGTTTCAACTACAAAAATCACATGGTTTTTAAAAAAATTAAAAATAATTAATTAACTGCTAAATTAACAATGTTCCCACATCACTTAATGATGAACTGATGCTAAATTATAAAACAAAAACAACCACCTACAAAAATCTTTGCTTAAAAAGTCAGAACACAATAATACATTCTTTTAAAAGGACCAAATTACTCTGAATTAAATAGATTGTTGAATTACAATATTAAAAATGCTTTAAAGAAGAAAACTTAAAGCAACATTAATGTGTTTTGTAAGGTAAAAATCATTAAATGAAGGTTATACTTCTATAAACTGAAATAACAAACAAAGGGCAACCACTATCTTTTAAGTGCTAACAATTTAAGTAAACCTTCATTTAATGATTTTTACCTTACAAAACACATTAATGTTGCTTTAAGTTTTCTTCTTTAAAGCATTTTTAATATTGTAATTCAACAATCTATTTAATTCAGAGTAATTTGGTCCTTTTAAAAGAATGTATTATTGTGTTCTGACTTTTTAAGCAAAGATTTTTGTAGGTGGTTGTTTTTGTTTTATAATTTAGCATCAGTTCATCATTAAGTGATGTGGGAACATTGTTAATTTAGCAGTTAATCAATTATTTTTTAATTTTTTAAAAAAACATGTGATTTTTGTAGTTGAAACTTTGTCTGAAGAAGGAAAGGCATTGATCGTTTTTCCGAAAGCGCTCACGTCATTACATTTTTGGAGTTTGTTTGTACGTGGGTTTGGTCTTCCTTTTTTTGTGTTTCCATAAATATTTCCATTTGTGCTCTTTTTTTATTTCCATATTTCTCTGCTTTATACAAATTTTCATGAAGTTTCCAAAATATTTTTACTACATCTACAGATTTCTGGTTATTTTTCTTGTTATAGGCTGCATAAGTCTGGCAACAACCCTTTCCACGTTCTGTTGCCCAAGGCTTGATAAAAGTGTTTGTGCTCTGCAGTTATTATCAAAAATAGTTGCATAACAGCAACATCAATCTTTCTAAACTCATGCATATTATCTAGATACTCACTTATTTTCTCTTTAGCACCCTGTAGTTCCCCCTCTTTTTGTTCTATGAGATTCCCTTTTTTGCAGTAGTTTAACATTTATCAACCCCTCTAAATAATTTATATTACTTGTTAACCATATCACATTCTTTTATTTCTACCCTATTTTTAAACTTCAATTTCAATTTTACCCCTCTCACTAGCTATAACTTCTGAAGAAATTTCTATCTTTTCTAATAACTCTTGCACAATTTCCACTACCCATTCCTTAAATTCCTTTTTTACAGGTAGGTGGGACAGCATTGGTGTTTCATTTTTACTTCATTACCCTGCATTTTTATCTTGGTTTTTATTGGTGCATGATCAGAAATAGTTATTGGATGTGTGTTGAAGATTTCAATTCAGTGCACATGTTTCTGTGAAATATAATTTTCATCTAGTCTAGCCCAGTTATTATATCTTGGAGAATTATGTGTAATTTCTCCCTTGAGTTCCTACTACTGAATTCAAGTCTTCCATACCAAATATTTTCATATATGTCCAAACTTCTACTGTATTTTGCTATATTAGGCCCCTAAGATGAATCCTCACTGTTGCAAATAACATTCTAGTACCCATCTGTAAGTAATATTCCCTGCTGAAAGCTGATTATTTCTCAAAAAAAAATTCTTAAGCTCCATAATAGAATTTTTTGACTCCTTTAGCAAATAGTATAATTACTTCCCTGTTTCTCTGTCTCTGATAGTCTGCTGAATATCCATAATATTGACAAACTTTCTTTATCAAATGTGCACTTCTTTGCAAATGTGTCTCCTGCAGCATTATTTGCACTCTGCATTTCTTAAAATAATTCAACGCACTTCCCTTTTTTGTCTATATCCATAAGACCATTTACATTTCAAGATAATATAGACAGTATACCCCATTATGACAAGAAGTTATTGTTCCCACCTATTATACATGATAGTTTTTAATGTGCATTTCCAACTTTTGTTTTACATGCACATACTAATGTTTGGCAAGCTGATCTTTTATACAGTTGTTTCTTTTCATCTTCATTTGAACCTATGTCATGTTTTCAAGACTTTTTTGTTTTAATGAAAACCTTCAAATAAAAAAACTAAATATATTTTCAGAACACTCCCATAACCTAACAATTTAGAACAAACACAAAAAGTATGTACATTTTCAAAAATTAAGTTTATGTTTAACCCTTCAGGTAGGAACAATTGCCCAAAACTGACAGCTTCATCCACAGGCAGTATCTAACCTAAAATTAGGTTTACTAAGGCTAAAGAGCATGTTATAGTCTGTGTTCCCAGTTACACTGATCGGTATATGTTCTTTTGTTACCCCTAATTCCTCTCCCAGATGTAAAAAACAGTTTGCATGCTCTTAGAAAACATTAAATTTAAGCCCTAAGAAAAGGTGCACTGACTATCCTTAGGTAAAACCAAATTATACACTGTTCTATTAAATGCATTAAAGTATTCAGGCTGTTAGGGAATCTGATATCTCTTATTCACTTCCAATAATTTCAGACTTAATTTTTCACTGAACTGCTTGCTCTTTTACCTTTACAATTTACATTTCCTTCAGCAAATAATGCTGCTTGTACCTGCAGAAAGATCATCTCCATGTAAACACTGTCAGCAATGAAAGAAAAAAAAATACTAATCTTCAGATGCATGAAAGGAATCTTTGTCAATATGACTTAGCTCAGAACAGAATGTAGAACTGCTTTTGGCTACATACTTCTTGACTCCTAGTGAACATTTCCTAATGGAGAAAAGCAAGATAATATAATTCCACTGTGAAGACTGGTAGAGAAGGGGTGAAGGCTGCCAGCCTAGTCAAACAGAATTTGATACATAATTCTGGCATTTGTGAATATAAATATAAAATAAAGGCTTGTTTCTTAAATGAAAGAAAACACTGCAAAATGTGAACTTCAAGATTGTAGCAACATTGCCATCTGTTGTAAGGAAAACTAAGCCAAGCATTTCAAATGTTCTTTGAAATTAAAATTATGTTTTGTATTTCTTTAAAGTTAGAATTTGGAGTCGATGATTCTGGAGTAAGCATCCTGCCTATTATTTTAAGGCTAAAGTTAATGACCAGAATTTACATGTGGAATATAAAAGAATGTAATTGCAGTTTCGGTGTGGCATGGGAACCAGGAAAGTGTAAACAAATGATGTAATGTTTTATCAGAACTGCAGTTTCAATTTAAACAGTGAGAACCAGAGATTATTGAGCATTTTTGTCTTGATATCCAACTTCAGCACTGCCTGTTGTCTTAAGTAAGTTATTTTAGAAGTGTGCTTGCTTGTAGAAATAGCTAGGACTATAAAGATCAGACTTAAATGTTTTTCTGTTACTGTATTGTTTTAAGTTTCTGTGTGACCTCTGAACTCTTGGATAGCACTGTGGTGTAATAGTATTGTCTTGTGTTTTTAGTATTTTTATTAAATATTTTAAACCCTTTTTCAACGGTGGCTGGTTTATGTAGAGACAAGTTAAGCTCTAGAGTACATTGCATATTTATAGAGTTTATTGTACAAAGCCACTCTAATAAGTCTTAGACTGCTTAGTCACACTTACCGATTGGATAATAATATTGCACAGTAATAATTGGACACCCTTTTAAGGGCCTTTGGGTAGCTGATAATTATTAGCTGGTGGTGGCAGTAATTGCTACCTTATAGTCTAGGTAAAGGGGCACAGCTGGAGAATCTGTGTCAGCCTTTCCCAGGAGTGTCTGTGAAGTTGTATAAATATGTATCTCAAAGTGTGTGGGTGTGTGTCAGCTACTTGGGCAGAGACATGAAGCACTGGTTAGACAGAGAGGGTACTGGAGGTTAGCTTGCCAGCTAGGCTGAGATCTGGATCCTATACCTATGCCAGTGGGGAGTCTTATTGGGGACCTGGAAAGCAGGGGAGCAGCCAGTCCCAGACTGACTGTGATCTCTGTGTACACTTAAGGGAAATTGTACTTTACTGTCTGTATTTGTTATTGTTTCCTCATATGAGATGCCCTCCCTTGTGTTAGTGGTGAGGATTGAGGCTCCTTGATTGCTGGGCCAGGGCGTGGGTGTCACATCCATGTCCAATAAACTTAGCACTTATCATGGCATTCATCATTTTATCTTATTTTTCAAGCATATATGTTTACAAAAATAATTATTTTATTGTTAATCCAGACATTCATTTTTGTAAAAATAATGAGAAAACATCTCAACTCTACATATGATATAATCAGTGCACTTTTATGCCCCAACCCCCATGCCAGCAGTCCAAGATCACAACATATTAACTTAAACTTGCTGTTGTACAGCATTACTTCTCTTACTACATTGTAAAGCCTTTATTTTGTACAACTAAAAAAAAACACTTGTTTACTTTAATATCTTTATCACATATTATAGTCACTGAAAAGACTCCCACCACCCCCACATTTAAAATACCCGGCTATATACTATACAAAATTGCTTTACTATAAAATATACAGTTTATATCATGAAATACTTCATAAAATTACTTTTAAGAACAAAAATAGTTTTGCTCACAGTTACAATTTGTCACATTTTGAATATTGTATGTTTAAGCTGCAGAGAGAAGCAATACACACAGGTACAAGGCTGAACAAACAAGTGAAGCGTGTAATTTTCTAACCATTTATAGTGACCTTTCTCTTACCTTACATAAATTTAATCTGGAACACCGGTCCATATTAAGACATGATGCATCTTTTAAGAATCGGCTTACATAAAAGCTAGTCTTCCATATAAGAGAGGCAAAATATTTAAGATATGCTGATACATAGTTCTTTTACTTTAAAATAAAAATTGCTTCTAAGAAAGGCATGTTTAACCTGACAAAAAATCTTTATGGCACTGACATTTGCATGGTATGTTATTTGTCTGATCATCAATTTGTATGTGAATCTAAGGGAGTCTACATGTGATTTGTAGAAGTTGCCTTAAATGATATGTTGGGCAAACAAGAACATTTAAAATGTATCATACATTATCTCTGTACCATTTAAATGGGTGTGATGAGTAAACCTGTAGCTGTACATTGCAGAAAAGCACACAATAGGCTAGGTGATATTTTTTTTTAGTTTATGGACTACCTCAGTGCTTCATAGATGGATAATTCTGAATTAGCATTGCTGTCTTTAGAAGATCAGTTTGACACTTTTAAGAACAGTTTAAATTCAGACTTTCACTGATCTGTCTTATTATTTAGCAATAATCCATAACTGTGTGTGAGTAATACAGGATTTACTCCATAGCTAGTGAAGTTTGGTCATGAGGGTGAAGCTGAAGTCATCAAGCAAAACCAGCCCTGGGTAAATTCTACATTACCCACACCAAGTTGTGGATTACTGCCATCATACAATGACACTATTTTATCAAGAAATTGCTTACCCTTTTTAAGTAATGCCATTTTATAATGGAACGTCAGTGTTTTTCTACAT
Organism: Protopterus annectens; assembly: GCF_019279795.1. Classification (NCBI taxonomy): domain Eukaryota; kingdom Metazoa; phylum Chordata; order Ceratodontiformes; family Protopteridae; genus Protopterus; species Protopterus annectens. Next base: position 1,384,222,814 of record NC_056732.1, read on the forward strand.
TTTGGTCAGATATCAGGCATCCCTGACTAATGTACTGGGCATGTGTAGACATGCATGTCCCCACAGCTGCACACATTACCGAAATGTAGTAGTGAAAGTACACTACGCAGACCATCTCAAAAAACTCCAGCTTTACTCTGTTGCATATCGCCTATTCAGAGGTGATCTCTGCCTAACATACAAAGCTATGTCAAACCCAGAGTTGTTGGACATGCTCCACTTAAAGAAATCCCAATCCCTCCGAGCTATATGCTCTAGGGACCTAAACCTTGTCACCACAATAAACAGAACATGCCAGAGGGATAGATTCCTGTCCCAGAGACTTCCCATACTCTGGAATAAACTACCTATCTATATCAAACACAGCTCCTCATTAGCACTCTTCAAGAAAAATCTTGATGACTGGATAGGAAATAGGAAATTCACCCCGGGGATCACCTCTGTGGCTCTGCTCGACAGTGGCACAGGAAAATAATTTTCTTGGGTGGCAAAAGCCAGGGTACCTTTTTGGCTGGGCTTGTATAGGCCCCAGGACCGATAGCCTAGTACCTACCTACTTAACTATGAACCTACCTATGAACCTACCTATGTACTGATCCCAAGAATATTGCCAATATCCTGGCAGATCAATTTAGTGCCAACTTCACCCACCTCTCACCCCGTAAAGGGCCCATCTCAATACCAAAATATTGCCAAATTCCAGTAATCACGGCCACACAGGTAGAAACCACACTCTCCAAAGCTAAGAATACAGAATCCATGGGACCAGATGACATCCCGTGCTGTGTACTATATGAACTACAAAATGAACTGGCACCTCACCTAAGTGTCATGTTTAATCATAGCCTCACCTCAGGCTTCATGCCCACTGAGTGGTGCACAACTACAGTTATCCCACTCCACAAGGGGGAGATCCACCTTGGATCCTGGAAACTACCATCCCATCAGTATGATGAGCCTGATCTGCAAGGGCATGGAACGCATTATCATGGAACTTATAAACAAAGACATTTGCAACCTTCAAACACTGGACTCCACCCAGTTTGGGTTCGTGAAAGGCCGATCTTGTCTCCTGAACCTGCTTGACTTCTTTGAATCAGTCTCCAGAGCTATGGATGAGGGTAAGGTGGTCCACACAGCCTATCTGGACCTCTGCAAGGCCTTCAACACCATTCCCCACTCTGGAATCATAGACAAACTTACTAAGCTGGGCATAAATCTCTACACCAACTAGCTTACTGACCGAACCCAGACTGTAAAAGTAGCTGACTCCAAATCCAGCTCCAGACAAGTGACAAGTGGAGTACCTCAGGGTTCAGTTCTGGGACCGCTCTTGTTTGGCATCACTTCTCTGAAGTACAGACCAACACTAAGGGACTCTGGCTAACAAAGTTCGCAGATGACTGCAAACTGGGGGCCATTATTGAATCCACAAATTATGTGGATATTCTACAAAAGGGCCTTACAGAAACAGATGCTTGGTGCCAGAGCCATGGGCTCAAGCTTAATGCCAAACACCGAAAGTGTGATGAGAGACTTAGGGACACAGGTGGACAGTGGTCTCACCTTCGATAACCACATCACCACAACAATCAGGAAATCCTTCTGTGTGGCACATCTCATCACTAAGGGCTTTTTATCCAAAAAAAGGAGGTCATTGTCCCACTGTACTCATCCCTCATTAGACCCGTTGTAGAGTACAACACTTATTTTGGTATGTACCTCACAAGACATCTTCAACAGCTGGAAAGGCCACAGAAATACCTCACTAAAAGAATCACAGGCCTAACGCAGATGCCCTATGCTGACCATCTAAAAAAACTCCAGCTATACTCTGTGATATATTGTCTACTCAGAGGCAATCTCTGCTTAACATACAAGGCCATGTCAAACCCTGAGCTGTTGGATATGCTCCACTTAAAGAAATCCCAATCCCTCAGAGCCACACACTACAGGGATCTAAACCTTGTCATCACAATGAACAAAACATGCTGGAGGGATAAGTTCCTGACCCAGAGACTCCCCATATTCTGGAATAGCCTGCCCATTCATGTCAAGCAGAGCGCCTCCTTGGCCCTCTTCAAAATAACCTTGACGATTGGATGGGAGATAGGAAATTCACCCTGGGGATCACGTCAGTTGCCCAGCTAGACAGGGGTCCAGGGAAGTAAATATTATGGGAAGAAATATCCAGGGAATTGTTTGGCTAGGCTTGTATAGGCCCTAGGGCTGATAGCCTAGTACCAACCTATGAACCTACACAAGAGCTATTTTCTTAAAAGCATCTCTATCAAATGTCTGTCTTTTTTCTGCTGTTACCATTTACAATATTATAAAATGAAATTCGAACCACAGTGTGCACTGAATGAATACTCAAGATCTGAAACACGAAGATTTATTCAACCAACAACAGACTAAGCATATGCTTTCACCAGCAACCTGGCTTCTTCAGAGTCTGACAGTAAAACACTCCATATAAAAAACACTCCACATTTAAAGCAAGAATGCATTCTCCCCACCCATCCAATTAATCAATAAATCAATCAAACAGACAATTTCTTAAGAATACATTTACAACCAAGTATTAGTTTAAAAAAAAAAAAAAAAAAATTCATAACATTTAATAAACTTGTAATAGTCATACACTACATATGTATACATATAAAAATGTAATATAAAATTGCAGTTCCTCTAAATAACACCACTTAAGTGTTTTAACTGAGGCTTTATGGTGACACATTCATTTAGCCCAGGGCACCTGGTAGCATTGAGCCTAAGCTGCCATTCCATTTCTAACCTTGCTACCCTGTTCTGTGCATCACACTGAATGTTAGACTTAACCCTATCTATAATAAAAAATAAAAATTTGTTAAAATTCCCACATACTGCACTATGCAAATAAAGTGCATTGTGCTCATCCTTTCTCCTGATTGAACTGACATATGTATACATATGTAGTGTATGACTATTATAAGTTTATTAAATGTTATGAATTGTTTTTTTTAAACTAATACTTGGTTGTAAATGTATTCTTAAGAAATTGTCTGTTTGATTGATTTATTGATTAATTGGATGGGTGGGGAGAATGCATTATTGCTTTAAATGTGGAGTGTTTTTTATATGGAGTGTTTTACTGTCAGACTCTGAAGAAGCCAGGTTGCTGGTGAAAGCATATACTTAGTCTGTTGTTGGTTGAATAAATCTTCGTGTTTCAGATCTTGAGTATTCATTCAGTGCACACTGTGGTTCGAATTTCATTTTATTTTCTTGGTTGAACCTTTGTTGGTTCTGGTGGACTGTTTAACTGTTATCGTGGTTCGACTCAGTGTTTGGTGAGTGAGGCAAAAGACTTGAGACATGGAGAAAATATTGCAGGAACTTACTGCAGTGATTGAGAAGCTAAAGAAAGTGCACTGTGAAGGGAAATGTGAGGCTAGTGGTGAGCGAGACAGCGGACCTACTGACACGCAAATGGATTTATATACCCTGCATTCTCCTGGTTCAATTTCTCCAGGTTCCATTGCTCCAGGGCAGAGAAGCGTTAACCCAGCTTCCTACAGCAGAGTGGTGAGTGGTGCTCAACGAAACCAGGAAGTTGTGGTTACATCTGAGCCAGCGTCACCTATAGCAGTACAGAGTACGTCTAGGAGACAGGATTTGTCGGCTTGGTTTGAAACGCCGGACTTTGAAGCTACTAGCGGAGGTCTTTGGAGCAACGTGGAATCGTGATATGGACAAAAGCAGTCATCTTCCTTCTCTTAAAGAGCAGATATCCCAGTATGAAAAACTAAGTAGAAAATATAGAGCGATGCAATTAGACAACTTGTTCCTGATTAAATCGAGGGGGCTTAACCAAGTCCCTAAGGGTTTACGTTTATGGAAGTTGCCGATGGGGGTAGAAATGGATTCTGACATTTTTCAAGACCTGGTTGAACTGTTTCAAAAAGCAGGTATGGAGCTTCTTGATTTAATCATTCGGAACAATAACAATAGACTCAATGTTTTACGTGAAGAGATTAGTAAGCTTCACTTTAGTATTACATCTGACTTATTGTTTTTACAATATAAAGTGAATTTTGAAAAAGTTTTTAAAAACATTGAGGCATTTGTGGAAAAAAACAGGGCCATTAAACACGAAAAATTGGCCAGGGATGCTGCAGATTACAAAAATAAAGCAGCATACCCACCGGGTAGAAAAGTGTTTAATTTCAATGGTACTAATCATGAAAAAGATATTGGTGGTGATGATATGGATGTGACACAGTTATTGTATGTGGAAGAAGGGGATGATTTTTTAGAGCCGCAGGTTTTCCTGCGAAGGTCGGAGAGGCTCTTGAACAAACAGCCACAAACGGCCAAATCTCCATGTCAGCATCCAAGAAGAAGGAGGGTGAACTATTAAATCCCAGTAGATGTAAAGCCAACGATGTTGTTACCAATACATTAGACTTTAATGTATGTTTTGATTTTGTGTTGGAGTTTCCCACGAACTGTGAATTTTTGAGTGAAAAACAAAGTGACATGCAGAATGTAAGTGATCAAAATTTACAACACACAAATGAGTATATTTTGGACAATGTAAAGCAAGTGCAGTACAGAAGTTTTGATGTAATGGGAAATTGTAGTAAGACACAGGATAGCAATGTAAATATGTATGTGCCTGTAAATCATAATGTACCCAACAATATTTGTTTAAGTCAAGAATTTGCTTCAGCTAACACTGATGTGTTGGATGTATGTACTTCTTCATTATCATGTGACATTGTTAGAAGCAAAGGCTTCACAATATATAATTACACTGAAATTGATATTAGTGATGTGTATTTTGAACTGTTTAGCAAAGGTACAAACTTTGTGCCAAATTTCAAGCTAGATATTGCACAAGTTTTACTAAACTTAAAGTTATATATTAGGAAGCTTAATTTGCAATTATATTTTGCTGGTCAGGGTTCATGTGCTATGATGTCTACAGGCGAGCGTATCTTTAGGGATCAAAAGAAAAAGTTGCTTCATGCCTCCCATAAACTCAGAGATCACTGGATTTGAACAGATGGTAGAATATGAGTTTAGGAAAATCTGTAGGCAAAAATCTGAGGTCAAGGATAATTTATCAGAGAATGAAAGAAAGGTTATACAAGAATTATGGTCAACACAGAAGGTTAGATGTATGAAACCAGACAAAGGGGGAGGAATGGTCATCATGAATAAAATAGACTACAGTAGTTGCATATTCAGGTTGCTTGGGGATGAAAACACATACACTAGAGCATCAATTAATGAAACTAATAGAGCATATAGAGGAATAGACATGTTTTTGTTTGATGCTTTACATCAAGGAGTTATTAATGAGGTTGAGTATGAGTTTCTATGTGTGAAGTTTCCCACTATGCCCAAGCTTTTTGGAATCCCAAAGGTCCACAAAGGGACAGAAAATGTGCAGTTTAGACCAATTGTTTCTGCAAAGGGTTCCAAGACAGAACCAATGGCTGCATTTGTGGACCATTTTTGTAAAAAACGCATTAATGGATGCTGACCACATACTAAAGGATTCGTGGCATTGTTTGGAAAGGGTAGGAAGTGTTAAGGGCATTGGGAACGAGATGTTTGGGTTTTTGACTGTCGATGTCATTAACTTATTCTCAGTGATACCACATCAAACTGGGCTGGAACTGTTTTATGACAGTCTTTTGACTAGTCCCAGTTTTGATAAAGAAAGACTGGAGATATGTCATGACTTGATGGAAATCATACTACATAATAACTTTATACAATTTGATGGAGAGATCTATCAACAAAAGACAGGGGTAGCGATGGGTGCCCGTTGTGCCCCTGTCTATGCTAATTTAGTGCTATGGGCATGGGAAAAGCAATTTGTGTTAAACTCAAAGTACAAGGGCAACATTCTTTTTGTCTGTAGGGTTTTAGATGACCTCCTTATATTTTGGAAAGGGGATGAGGAAAGTGTTAAGGAATTTTGCTCTTACATTAATGAAACCACAGATTTCCTTAGATTTACACACACCTGAAACAAAGAGAGAGTAAATTACCTGGACATTACCTTATTTAAGACCAAAGAAGGACTGGTGAGTACAATTTACAGGAAACCTAGTTATTCAAACTCGATGCTGCACTACACAAGTTGTCACCCTCTGCACCAAAGGAGAGGTGTAGTTAAGGGCCAGATGGTCTGGCTATGTAGATTAATCAGTAATGATGATTTATTTAAGAAGGAAATTTATACATTGATTGGAATGTTTGTTGACAGGGGGTACCCGCTATCAATGTTAACTAACATCAAAAAAGAAGTATATACAAGAAGAAGAAACAAATATAGTCCTATTCTAAGAGGGCAAGGGGAGGAGGGTGCAAACATAGGTAGTAGTGTCAGCACATTGAATAAAACAAATAAAGCAAAATTTGTTTTAACATACAATGAAAGAGCTAATGAACTAGGTTCTAGTCTCAGAAATTTGTGGAAATATTTTCTGAGTAAAGATATTAAAATGATCCTAGGTGATACCCCGGTGATTGTCTATGGAAAAGGAAAGAACTTGAAGAGTATACTTGAAAGAGAGGGTAGAAGCAACATTAGATCTGCCATGAGCAAATGTGGTTCCTGTAGAGGATGTAGATACATAGCAGTTGGGACGTACGTAAGTGTAGTGGGGTATCAACGTACGATATCTTGTCCAGGTGCTTGTAACTGTAGCACCAAGAATTGTGTATATCTTGCTTCGTGTATGTCATGCGATGCATTTTATGTGGGCATGACTACACGAAGCTTGAAAACAAGAATAGGGGAACATGTCAGTTCAATCAGGAGAAAGGATGAGCACAATGCACTTTATTTGCATAGTGCAGTATGTGGGAATTTTAACAAATTTTTATTTTTTATTATAGATAGGGTTAAGTCTAACATTCAGTGTGATGCACAGAACAGGGTAGCAAGGTTAGAAATGGAATGGCAGCTTAGGCTCAATGCTACCAGGCCCTGGGCTAAATGAATGTGTCACCATAAAGCCTCAGTTAAAACACTTAAGTAGTGTTATTTAGAGGAACTGCAATTTTATATTACATTTTTATATGTATACATATGTAGTGTATGACTATTATAAGTTTATTAAATGTTATGAATTGTTTTTTTTTTTTTTTTAAACTAATACTTGGTTGTAAATGTATTCTTAAGAAATTGTCTGTTTGATTGATTTATTGATTAATTGGATGGGTGGGGAGAATGCATTCTTGCTTTAAATGTGGAGTGTTTTTTATATGGAGTGTTTTACTGTCAGACTCTGAAGAAGCCAGGTTGCTGGTGAAAGCATATGCTTAGTCTGTTGTTGGTTGAATAAATCTTCGTGTTTCAGATCTTGAGTATTCATTCAGTGCACACTGTGGTTCGAATTTCATTTTATTTTCTTGGTTGAACCTTTGTTGGTTCTGGTGGACTGTTTAACCATTTACAATATTGCCCGAACAAGATGGGGAAGGCATGAACATAAGAGTGGAAGGATTTTAAGAAATTAGCCACTTGCCTTTTTTAGAGAGTATACAGTTTTGGTGATGGACTTATTTTGATTGGTAATATTCAATTCACAGTAAGCACACTAATTGCTCTGTACAATCACCATGGACATTCTTGAAAAGTAATTGTGTTTTGCTGTATAACTGTTATACTGTATGTATTTTCTAATGTTTTGTAATAACATGCCTATATACAATTTAATTTATAGCCTTAATTTACTAGGTAATCAGATTGTGGTTTGTCTTTAAAAGATCACATTTGTCTTTCTATCCTGAGCTTCATCAGAAAGGTCCACTGGTGAGGTGCTAGCAGCCAACAATAAAAGTTCCAAAGTTAAATTCCTTGTTTCTGCAGACTTTGTTCTTTGTTTATGACCTAAGTAAATTTTTATTAAGTTAACTATTTTAGTTTAGAATTTGGTACAGAACAATCTGGTCTGTTTTACTCCCATTGAAAGCCATTAGGATTTGGTATACCAGCCTTTTCTTTGTAAGTGTGAAGTTGGATCTATGTCAGTTGGTCAAAGGACCAAATTGTTAAAACCCACATGGTTGACAATTTTGGTTCACAGAACCATTCTGACTGAGACTGTAGTATAGTAGGGATTGAGAAATCTACCCTTTTCCCCACTGTAGTACGAATTCAAAGTTGGTATAAATAATTAGCAGGGGTGTGGGGGTACATTAAGACATGTCCCATCCCCATAAATTTTGTTTGGGTTGCTGGTGGGTGTTGTATGGATTTGTCAGTTTTTCGATTAACTGAATTGTTGACCATACTATCTCAACTAAATAGATTTCGACAAAATGACACACATCCACATAAGGTCTTATCTTCCAGTTGTTATTTTACCAGGATTGTTACTACCTATTGTGGTTATATTGCACCTGTTATTTGGGCTTAGTAATTCTTCATCCAGTTTGATACATTTCTGGGTAATGTCGAATTTTTTGTCATGATGCCCCTTTGTTTGACAATTTATATTGCTTTTGTTGTCATTTAGAAATGCAATGATTCTTCCCTCTATATCTTACTTGGGAACAGGTGTGATTTGGTGTCCCACATGTATCACTGTGATTATGATGACTTTCACATTTTCTTTAGATAGTCTGTTTTGTATCATGTAGAAATGAACCGATGTTCCAAAACGTTCACAGCCTATGATGTTTTATTGCTGTGTTTTGCATCTAGACTTCCTTCCTTACTTTAGTAAATGTCACTCATTCAATAATGCAAAGTGGAGAAGTTATGCAGTTGACAAGACACTATGACAGTGTCTTGCCTCATGTTTACTGACAACCAGCTAATTCTGAAACAAATCGAAATATTATGTGGGAGATGTATTTACATATTGTCACTGGAGGCAAACTCCCTCATAAAAACACTTCTAATGTCAATCAGGTTGTCAGTAGTAACACTGCACAAATCACACATGGTTCAAAGCAGACACATAGACCGATATATGCTGAGGCAGTTAAATGTAACCTTTCTAAAACTCAAAGACAATCCTAGATGAAGAAGCACATATAATAAATAACCTCAACAGCCCCAAACACATTCTTTCAAAACAACACCCACATCAACACATACAGCCATATCTCATGGAACCTCTAATCCTAAGCCCACAAGGCAAGCCACTGATCATTGCAGATTCCATTGTGAGATACAATGATGTCCCTCTCACCAGGCTGAGTAAGGAGAAAGTCATGGTCAGTTGTTTATCACGGGCCAGGATCCACCACATTATGCACATGCTTAGGTCAATGACCACAAGTACCAGTATGACTCAGTCTTAATCCATGTGGGTGTAAATGACCTGAGACATACCTCCCTACACTGTATATGAAGAAAGACATCACGGAGCTGTCAGAATATGTGCTGGTATGAACCTAGCATTAAGCAGCATTTTACCCTCTCCAAGGATGATGCTGCAATACAAACAGAAGATGACTGACCTCAATAATTAGCTTTGTTTCTGATGTTATTCTAAGGGGGTGCAATATTTGTCAGCATGGAATAAGATGGTCAACAGACCACAATGCTCGGTCAGGGATGGTCTGCACCTCCCCATACTGCCTTTTTTCAGGTAATGACAAAATGAAAGTACTGCTAACATAGCAAATCAAAACCAAGAAAATTGAAATGTTTTACTGCTCAATGCTAGGAGTCTAAACAAGAAAATCTACTCCCTACAAGCTCTCCTCACTCTAGAGAATGCTGACATCTGTGTGGTCACTGAGACACGGTTTAATCCATGGAGTGTACACCGGCAGTGCAAGACTATAAGGCCTTCCACACATTTAAGACCAACTACTACACTCACAGGAACTACATCAAAAATAAATACACCTAAAGGCTAGTCAAACAGGACAATGCACTTGAGTTAATCCACGTTCAAATCACCATAGGCAAAATCCCACAACACTTCCTTGCAAGCTATAGATCCCCCTCTATAATATAGGAAACACATCACATGTAATTAAACACTGGAAACACTCACCATCCAATGTAATACCACATTATGGGTGACATTAATTCCTCCACTATTAACTGGGAATTACATACAACACCACATGTGCAGGCAGGGTGACAATTAGAAGGTCGAAGTGGGTCTGGTCGAACCCACTTCAGTCGACGAATTTCAACCCCATCGCAACCCATGTTAAAGCCTGTTCCGAGGTTTATGGCAAGTCATGTTTCGGCAATGTCAGAATTCAACATTGTTGGTTTCGCAGAAGTGGGTCGACGATCCTATCATTCGATGGGGTCAGGTTCGACCTTCTGATGGTAAACCGTGCAGGCGCAGAGATTCCTGGATTTTGTAAACAAAAACTCCCTGGACCAGACTGTCAATACGCCGACCAGGGGTGCAAACATACTGGACCTGGTCCTCACTAATATTGGAAAGTGCTGCAAACCCCCAAGTGTAATGTCTCTCTTGTAAGGTCAGACCACAAAACAGTCTCTTTGAAGTAAAAATAAAACTCAGAACGCTGGCTAACCTTGGAAAGTTCAAGAACTGCTCTAAGGCTAACTTCCTTCTATTAAGTGATAACCTGGCAAAATTTCAAGCCCCCATAAACCCTGAGAACACTGCTGCCTACACAGAACTGTTCACAGAAACCCTATACAAGCATGTTAGTAGCTGCTCAGAGTCAGCTGTACCCACCAGGAAGAAGTACAGAATTGACTCAAAAATACAAGCCACCCTGCTGGAATCAGAAAAAGGAAGAAAATCATGGCAAAAATTAGTAGGTGTAGCACTCCAGCAGGATAAAAGCATTTTCATGGAACTAAACAAACAACTCAGAACAATCAATCAACCAAAGCCAAATCTGAGGTAAAGTGAGCTTCCTAGGCAAAGGACAAATACAACAAATTCTTTAGCTATGTCTGCAACCTCAAAGGCAATACACAATTGAGTGCCAGCTCATTGTTAATGGAGCTACCCATACTGAACCAGAAGATACAGCAAACCTGCTGGCAGGCAAATTCAGCTCTAACTTTACACCTCTCTCTCCCTCAACCTCCCCTCAGTAAATACTATCAAATACAACTCCCCTTACTATCACTAGGGAATAGGTTCTCAATGATTTCTTTAAGGCCAAGAACACTGCATCAATGGGGTCAGACAACAATATCCCAAAATGCCTTCTAAAAAGTATTACACATGACCTATGAAGCCCTCTGGAATTGCTATTTAACTGTAGTCTCCAAACAGGCTTTTTGCCTTACAAATGGAGAACAGCAACAGTCATCTCCTTCTTCACAAAGGTTGACCATCTACAGACCCTGGCAACTACAAACCCATAAGTCTCACTAGTCTCATATGCAAAGCCATGGAAAGAATTATCAGGGAAATTATCAATAATTACACAGGAAATCTCCAGATACTGGACCCAACCTAATTTTGTTTCATAAAGGGCAGTTCATGTCTACTCAGTCTAGTGGACTTCTTTGAGAAGGTCACCAAAACAATGGATGAGGGAAAAACAGTACACACTGCCTACCTTGACCTGGTCAAGGCATTTGACATGATTCCCAACTTGAGTATTCTTGACAAACTCAAGGGGTTAAGTACAAACCGTTATGCACCTGGTGAATAACCAGTTGGCTCAAAGATAGGACCCAGGAAGCTGGACCTATGGACTCCACTTCTAGGAAAAGGTAATTCCCAAGCAAGGTCCTTCAAGGATCGGTCCTGAGACCACATGTTTTTGGCATTTACTTCTCTGACGTCAAGGCACTTGGGGACACACACAGATTGTAATCTAGCCTTTGACCATCACATTTCTACAATAGTAAGGAAATAATTTTATGTTGCGCAACTTATAAACAAAGGTATGGCATCTAGGTCTAAGGAGGTCATTGTTCCACTGTACTCAGCATTTACCAGACCCGTCATTGAGTGCAACGCTCCTTTTGGTATGTACCTAACCAGGCACATCCAACAACTAGAAGATCCACAGAGGTTCCTCACTAAAAGAATACAGGGTGTAAGCAACATGTCCTATGCAGGTCACCTCAAGGCTGTATCCATGTATTCTGTCTCCCACAGGCTGTTGAGGGGAGATCTATGCTTGGCATATAAGGCACTGTCGGACCCCAACCTGATGGACATCCTGCATATCTGCAAAACAAACAGCACCAGGATTACCCATTATAAAGACTTAAACCTTGTCTTTGATACAAATAGGACCTGCTGGAGAAACAGGTATGTATCCCAGAGATTACCCCATCTCTGAAACATGCTCCCCATTCATGTGAAGCAGAGTTCCTCCCTAACCCAATTCATGTGTAACTTGGGACAGTTGGATGGGGAACAGGAAATTCATCCCTGATTTGGCAACTATGTTTCTAATGGACACAGGGATCCTGTAAATGGTTCATCTCCCAGCCCCCTGCTTGTAAATGGTTCATCTCCCAAGCCTCTGCTTGCACTTATCAAGGGTACCAGAACTTGTCAGAGATTTGGAATGCATGGCTAGGTTGTCTTTTGCCTAGTACGCACCTATGAACCCATGAACCTATGACAAATAACCTTTAGGATGAAACTGAAACACTAGCCATTATATCCTTAATTTGCTTTACATGATTCATTAAAACAAGTTACCTATCCTGTCACCTCTGCAATATCATGTCCACCATATTTCCATTTGAAAATATATTTTTGAAACACAGAAAATTAAAAGGGAATTTATAGCTGTGTTACAGTGATGCATTAGTAAGATTTTTAGTAACAAAAGCAAAATACAGTATAAGCGTAACCCTAGCTTTGGCATCAAACCTCTCACAGTAAGGGGTGGATAAATGGAAAGGATCATACATTCACAAATGTAACAGTTTTACAAAAGATAGGTTCTGGTATTTATAGTGTGCAGTCCCACACAGGAGTTGTGTGCCATATGTGTGTGGTCTACCAACATGGCAGAAGTGAGATTCATAAAACTGAGTACAATTTCTGCCATGCTGGTGCACGACAGGTTCAGCTATGGTACTGGGAAGACTGGTCCTCATAGGGAGCTCTCCAATTCTCCCCTAAGCAGCCACTGCCCTCTCCATACACATATGCAGAGACACATACCCTCACACACATACAGACACACTAATACTGTCACTTATGTACAGATACACAGAAGATGAATTGCTGTCAATCATGCACAGACATACAGACACTGATGCACCATCATTCATGCACAGACAGATACTGGCACTGTGATGCATGCACGTGCACACACATACATGCACACATGCAATGTCAGACACGCTGCTCCTTGGACAGTTCCTAACTTACCTGCTCCTGTCACAGCAGCACAGCCTATGTCTGCGGATTTTTCCAATAATGGCAGGAGCCTGTTAACAAAGTTTTAGGCAGTTGCCATGACCAGAGATGAACTGACAGGATTAAGTACAGCAGTTATTCCCACTGTGGGGAGCTTGGCTGTGCCACTGTGTTGGGGGTGGTGCAAGTTTGGCTGTGGGCAGTGCACTTGTCTATACTGCAGCACAGCCTAGGATGTACTATTACATTCCATGGTGTTTTATTGTTCTACAGCTTCACTAGTCTGATCTGTAAAGTCATGGATCTCATAAACAAGGATATAGGCAATCTCCAAGCACTTGACCCCCACCCAGTTCGGATTCATTAGGGGCAGATCTTGCCTATTGAACTTAATTGACTTCTTTGAGACTGTCACCAAAGCCCTGGATGAGGGAAAGTCAGTACATACAGCTTACCTTGACCTGGCCAAGGCCTTTGACAAATCCCCACTCGGGCATCATTGAAACGCTAACACAACTTGGTGTTAATCCCTATCTAGTCAGATGGGTGACCAACTGGATCACAGATAAGACCCACAAGGTCAAAAGAGGCACTGCCACTTTCAACGGCAGACCTGTCACTAGTGGTGTTCCCCAGGGATCTGTCCTGGGACCCCTACTGTTTGGCATATACTTCTCAGAGGTCCAGGCAAAGACAAAGGGCCTGTGGCTGACCAAGTTTGCGAAATGACTGTAAGTTGGGTGCTATCATTGACTCCCCAATTGATGTTATCATACTGCAAGAGGGTCTCACAGCTACAAATAACTGGTGCCAAGTCATGGCCTTAAGTTAAATGCAAAAAAATGTATTATCATACCATTCAGCAAAAACACGGCCTCTAATGATTATCACATCAACGGTAACCCCCTAAGCACACAACTTGTGGTGAGAGATGCTGGTTCTCAGGTTGACAACAATCTTACATACAACCATCATGTGGTGGCGGTGGCCAGAAATGCCTTTTACTTGGTTCATCTCATAAGTAAAGGGTTGCATCCAAGAAAAAGGAGGTTATTACCTGTCTGTACTCCTTCCTTATTAGACCTATAATTGAGTATAATGCCGTGTTTGGTATGTACCTCTCCAAACACTTGCACCAACTGGAAAGGCCACAGAAATACGTCACAAAGAGAATCCATGGCCTCCAACACCTACCCTATGCGGACAGGCTTAAATCACTATCATTCTACTCGGTATCATACAGATTGCTCAGAGGTGATCTGTGTCTTGCCTGCAAGGCAATATCGGACTCTGCCCTAATTGAGATGCTTCATATCCATAAGTTTAACTCCTCATGCATTACCTGCTCAACAGACCTAAATCTAATATGCAACATCAACAAAACCTGCTGGAGAGACAGGTTTGTCTCCCACAGGCTGCCCCATCTCTGGAATAGACCTCTCATACATGTCAAATAGAGTACCTCGCTGACCCTCTTCAAATGCAACCTTGATGAGTGGATGGGAAACCATACATTTGTCCCAGGGTTCCACCTTTGTCCCTCACTGACAGGGGTGACAGGTGCTGACTGGGCAAGGTTTCTTTTTTGGGGATAAACTCTTGGCTAGGCTTGTAAGGGTCCCAGGGCCATTAGCTTAGTAACCTCCTATAATCCTATGTCATTCCAGAGAGTGGTGATGCTGTTGTTCAGCTATGCTGGACTGAAGAACCAATCACCATCCCTTCTTGTTGGGCAATGTGCTGTTGTGTTTGCAGCATATCACCTACCTATACCACCTACACTACAGCTTTCCTTCCCTACTCCACAGCAAAGTCAATCCATTCATTTATTTGTGACATGTGAATGATAATTTGGTTTCCCAGCTTCACACCAGCTATGTACATTGACATTTTTAGGTATGTAGTTGTGTATGTCCTTAATCCATTGCATACCAAGGCATGTGAGTGTCTTTTATAAATAGTGTAGGACATGGTGCAAAGGGTTTACTACATACCAGCCTTGCACAATTGTGTACCCTTCCAATGAATAGAACACTTCATGTGGCTGTACCAGGAACAATACAGACCACAATAATTTTCAAAAAATAAGGACTAAAAATTATGTTTTGATTGCCAGTGTTCAGGTATTGAAGAATTCTGCTCTGTCTGAAATGTTTGCCATTGTAATTTTTTTTTAGTCTTTATTATTGCTTTTTTTGAATACATAAAGTTAACAGTATTTAAATTCATGTTTGTTTATTGAATTAATAGCCACTCTATATTCTGATAAGTGATATTTGACTAGGGAGTAAAAATCAATACATCTCCCTGATGTTTACATGGTTGCTTTTTCAAGTAAATAACACATTTGTTGAAATATATTTCAACTACAAGAAACTGTATACTTAAGAAGGAACTCCTTTGCAAAGACTATTTATATTTATTTATTTTATTTATTGCATTTATTTACCTGGAAGGTCTGACTGGGCAAAGCCCCTTTTCTGCAAAAGCACAGGCAGAAAAGCTGCATGAATACAAAAGATTAACAGGTTTATAACAATAAAAGAAAATGATACAGCCATGTCTTTGGAACAGGTCACCGATTCATGTGAAACAGAGCACCTCTATGACACTGTTCAAGAGGAACCAGGACAAGTGGATGGGGCACCATAAATTCTTACCAGGGATAGTGCCCATGACCCTCCTGGTCAGTCATCACTAAATGCAATCTTAAATATTGACTAGTACTTCTATGGTATTACATAGGGATGAAACAGCTAGGCTTAAAATGACCTCCAGGTTGATAGCCTAGTAACCTCCTATGATAATAGCACATGCACTACAAATACTTGTAAATTCTGCAACAAAATGTAAGTGTTCATAAGCATGATACAGTGATACAAAGAATAAAATACCTTATACGAAATGTATGTTTTCATAAGCATTGTACAGTGGTACAATTATATATCTTTATACAATGACACTTAAAAGAGATAACTATTCTTATTTCTATATGTGGTCAACAGTATGAAAACAAACATTTGTTAGACCACATGAGGCTTTAGAGACACATTATGGAGTTCTTCTTTAGTAATGTCATTTGAGCACATTACTACATATAGAAGGTATGTGAGATGAAGTCTGTTTGCAATGAAGTGGGGAGGAAAAGGAGGAAATTCTGGTAGAGGAGAGAAACAGAAGTCATTTACCCAAGAGTGCACAGGAACAGAGCCAAGCTTTGTGAGGCATTGTTGAACAGTTTTTAAAGGGTTTTACATTCTCAATCTGCCTTAAGTATGCAGTAATAGAGTTCCATAGTTTACAGTGAGACAGCTGGAATAGAGCGAGTTATGTCTTTTGCTTTAAGAATTTCTAGTGGTGAGAAGACATTTGTCAGAGGAGCATAAGGTTCTAATTGGGGAGAAGCAATGAATGACATTGTATATACTTGGGCATGATTCTGGTTTGTGCGACTGTTTGTGAATTATTGCTAGTTGGGAGAAATTGGCTCTAGATGACTGTCACTGTTGAAACCAGAAAAATGGGGAGAAAAGGGGTTGTGGATGGATGGATATGAGAAATTTAGAGCTACCAGTTCCAGACAATTGAGTTGCTTACGTGCCATGCAGTGGTGAGTTCTGTTTGGTGCACTGGTGTCAAATTTAACTATTTTGTTGTAGTACTATTGAAATTAATAGATCAGGGGTCGGGGTGGTAGTTAAGTTAATATAAATTGGTACTACATACAAAAGAGCAGGGTGTAAGTAGGCCGCAGCAATACTTATTCTAACTTTCTGTAAAGACTGGATTTGCTCTACAGGGACTACTTAGTTTTTGATGTTTTTATGGCTTGTCAGATATGTTTATCAGATTTAATTTGGCTGTCTAAGATAACTCCAAGCAGTTTGTTATGATCCATCTGTTCTATTATAATGTTATTTTGGAGGTTATCGTTAATGACCCTTTTTAGGAGTTGTACTGCTTTGGGATGAATAGCATTAATATTGGGGTTTTTTTTAGGGGGGGTGAGGAGGAGGTGAAACTGTCAAGCCAGTTTTCAGTAGAAGAGAAGGATAATTGAGCTACTTTTTGTAAGGTTTCCAAGGTTTTGCTGAACAAATGAGTGTGGAGTCATTGGCACCCCGTACTATAGTGTCATGTAGGGATACTGTGCAGAGGTCTGTAATGAATTTATTAAATAGAAGGGGTCTTAGAATGGAACCTTGGGGGATGCCTACTGATATGGGTAGAAAGGAGTATTACTCATTCTGTCATTTTACACCTTGTTCCTTCTCTAAGTAACTATGGAACCAATGAAATGAGGAATTATTAACCCCAAAAACATTTTTTTGTGGCAGATCATATCAGATGCCTTAGATAAGTTTAGGAAGAGAATGGAAACTAAATTGTCAGAATTTCTGCCTTGGTTCATTGTACTTATGAAACTAAGTAGAGCTGTAGTGGTGCTGTGGTTGGGTCTTATGCCATGTTGTACGGGGAGAGAAGGTTATGTTCTATTACATGCTTCATCAACTAAGTCTGTATGCATTTTTCTAGGATTTTTGATAGTGGCAAGTGAATTGCTATGGACCTGTAGTTGGATACATCTGTAGAAGGACCACCGTTATATAGGGGAATGATAAAGGACTTTTTTTTCCCAGCATTTGGGTACATCGTTTTCTATGATGGAGTAATTTATTGGGACTGGAACAGGATAGGCCACCTCTTTCGCAACTATCATAATGTACTCAGTGGACAGTTTACCTGGAGCTAGTACAGTGTTTTTAAGCTTCTGGAGATATTTTTGTACAACTGTAGTGGGGACAAGTCTGAAGGAGAAGGTGTTTGACCTTATATGCGTTTGGATAGGGGATGTGGATTTTGGTTGATTGTTGAGTAGAGAGGCAACGCTGTGGGCTGAGTTATTTTGCCAGGATTTAGAAAGTTTTTTATGGAGGTTCAGAATTGTTTGGAGTTGATTTGATGATTTTTTTTTCTTTTAGGTGTATAAAGCTTGGTTATCTACCCTAGTTATGGGCTTTACTTGTTTTTTTATTGGCCCAAGTTTTTCTAGACTGGCTATTGTTTTTTTTTTTTTTTTAAGCCATAACTTTCAAACTTGATCTCTTTCTTCCATAACTTGCTTTGTATTCCTTGATAGCCAGTGAGCAGGCTTTGCCTTGGCTGTCATCGTTCTTATCAGATAAAGTTCACTGAGTATACTTGGGAAGATTTTGTTGAAATATAGAACAGCATCATTTAGGGGTAGGGTCTTCAGTATATTACACTTGTAGTTTTGTAGGTTATTAGCAAAAAAAGAAGTTATGTCTTACCACAATGTTTCATCTGTGTTGTTGATCTTCGTTCATTCATTACTGATGGGTTATCGGTTCTGTCCTCAGAACCGAGCCGGCCTTATATCAAGCTTGCGTCAGCCAAAAACTCTTGAGCCAGGATCCTACTCAGAATGCTCTGCTACCTGTTACCTCAGATCAAGTTTGCAAGTTGATAGACAAAAGTAGAGGCTACCTCTGGTCATAACAGACCTACAATAAAGGAGTATATGAGATCAACCAGGAATGAATGAACGAAGATCAACAACACAGATGGAACATTATGGTAAGACACAACTTCTTTATCTGATGTTGTTAATCTTCGTTCATTCCTTACTGATGGGACAGAGTCCCCATCTACCTGTATCCCTGGGTGGTCCTCATGGAAGGACATTCCTGAGCACCATGGAGCCAAAAGAAGGTCTACCTCTAGAGGCCAAATTCAATTTGTAATGAAGGATAAAAGTACGAGGTTTGGCCCAAGTCGCAGCTGAGCAAATATCATTGAGGGAAGCCCTAGCATGGAAAGCTGTTGAAGTTGCCACAGACCTTGTAGAATGTGCTTTAACTCTGTGAGGCAAAGTGATATTGTTCTTGTTGTAATTAAAGGTAATGCAATTTCTCAACCATGACACCAATGTAACTTTTGAGACAGAATGACTTAGTCTTGGTCCAAAAAAGGCAAGAAATAGTTGGTCTTATTTACGGGTAGATTTTTTTCTCTCCAGATAAAATCGTATTTGTCTATGAACATCCAGGGAGTGCAGGCAATACTCTCCCTTGTTAGAATGATTAGGAAAAAATACTGGAAGGTCAATAGACTGGTTGATAGACCACTCTGACACCACTTTTGGTAAAAAGAAAGAATTAGTTCTCAGTGATACTCTATCCTTATGGAAGATAAGGTAGGGATGTTTGATGCATAAGGCCTGAAGTTCTGACAAATGTCTGGCCGATGTGATTGCAACCAGAAACAAAGTTTTCCAAGAGAGGTACTTTAAATCACATGAAGACGCAGGTTCAAAGGGGGGAGCTGTTAGGGCTTGGAGGACCAAGGCCAAATCCCAAGGTTGTACTGGTTCTCTAAAGGGAGGTTTTAGGTGAAGAACCCCTTTCAAGAAAGTTTTACAGAGTCTATGTGACATGAGTGAAGAATCCTGAAAACCAATGTGGAAATCTGAAATGGCAGCTAAATGAACACGAAAAGTAGAGGCAGACACCCCAGAGTGGAAAAGATGTGATAAGTAATCCAAGACCACCGAAACAGGGGCTGACAAGAGGTCTAATTGTTTATTCGCTGCCCATAAAGAAAACTGTTTCCATTTACTGTGATAGATTAGTCTGATGGACGATTTATGAGATGCGATAAAAATATTGTGCACTGGGGATGAGAGGTTATCTTGCCTGGCAATCATTGGATGTGGAGAAACCAAGTTGTCAGCTTCAGGGTTGATAGACTGGGTTGAGTCAGACCCTGTGGATGGGAGATCAACGTTGAGGATGGATTGAGGATCCATGGTCGACCTAGCAGGTGAGGCCAGAGAAAGGGGAACCAGACTTGTCAAGGCCAATATGGAGCAATGAGGGTCACTTTGCTTTTTCAATTCCTGTGCTTTTTTCAGAAATTGGGAGATGAGGGGGAGGGGAGGATAAGCATAAAGGAGACCCGAGGGCAAAGCGTGGACTAGAGCATCTATCTCTCGGTGACTGTCCCTGAGGAGGGATCAGGGCAAAATAATTGCTGCACTTGTAGTTAGTTAGAGAGGCAAATAGGTCTCAGCAAGGCTGGCCCCAGCAGTTGAAAATTTTTGCCGCTACCACAGGGTTGAGGGACCACTCGTGAGGTTGTAGAATGCACCTGCTCAACTTGTCTGCTATCACGTTGGAGCTCCTGGGAATGTGCTTTGCAGTTAGAAAGCAGTTGGAAGCTATCACCCATTGCCATATTCTCAAGGCCTCTCGGTATAATGGATACGATCTGGTGCCCCCTAGTTTGTTGATGTACCAGACCACTGACATGTTGTCTGACTGAATTGCAATAGTCCCTGACGGAAGGATGGAATGGAATGTTTGCACCGCTACTAGCACAGCCCTCAGTTCCAGGACATTGATATGCAAAAGGGCCTCTGTCTCCGACCAGGTGTCTTGGACCTAGTTTTCCTGACATAACCCCCCCCACACCCCATCAGGGAGGTGTCCGTGGTCACCGCGGCTTTCGGTTGATGGGGGCTGAAGGGACGAGACCATTGTTGGGAGTTTCAAGACGTCCATCAGAGCAAATCTTACTTGCATCTCTGAGTTACACTTATCTGAAAAGATAAAGGGTGTTGTAGAGAGTACCACTAAGTGAAGAGCAACCACTGGAGATGACTCAGGTGGAATCTGGCCAGAGGAACAATGGTGATTGAGGCTGCCATTGACCCCAAGAGTTGGAGTATGGACAGAGTGGAAGATTTGTGGTGACAGACCAGCGGCTAAACCTATTGTCTTATTCTTTGAAGTCTGTGATCCATAAGAGATGCTGTGCAATTCCTCGTGTCCAACAGTACCCCAATGAATTCTAAAGACTGTGCTGGGATCGTGTTGGACTTCTCCCAGTTAATCATGATTACCAGGTGTTGCGCTGTGAGGAGAGTGTAGTCTAGGGCTTCTTCCAGTAGGCGCTTGGTGAGGGCAGTGAGGAGCCAATTGTCTGCATATGGAAATGCCTGTAATCCTTGAAGTCACAGGTGAGCGATGACCCCTGCCATGCATTTGGTGAACACTCTGGGGGCTGTAGAAAGACCAAAAGGCAGTGCTCAAAATTATTGGTAGCGACTGGCTCCTATGCGGAAGCAGAGATTATCTTCTTGAGCACTTGTCCATTTTTATATGGTAATAAACATCTTGAAGATCTACAGAGCACATCCAATTATCTTCCTCTGGAAGAGGAAGGATAGACTGAACCGTGACCATCTGGAATTTCTCTGTTTTTACAAAATTGTTCAGTGTGCTGAGATCCAGAATTGGTTTCCAGTCCCCTGTCTTTTTTGGCACCAAAAAGAACCTTGAGTAAAATCCGGATCCTATCTCGTCTGGGGGGACCATTTAGATGACTCTTTTTTTGTAGCAGCTTTCGGATTTCATTTGCTGCTGCTTCCCTTTGACTGGGTGGAATGTCGGGTAAGTCTCTGGATGAGGTTGGACAGAGATGAAAGTGGATGCGATAGCCTCTGGTTATTATTCATTGTACCCAAGAGTCAGTGGTTATGTTTCTCTAAGCAGTGGGGTACAAGGAAAAACGACCCCCGACCGCTTCCAGAGGTGAGCAGTCGGGCAACACTTCAGGACCGCTGATAGGGTTGGCCAGAGAAAGAATCACTGGAACCCCTGTTTCATGGACCTGCTCTGCCCCGAAAGGGGCATCTTCCATTGGAGTTTCCCCCTCTGCCTCTAGGGGAGAACTCGGCACGTGCATCATGGAAAGAGCCCTGTGATTTTCTGTGCCACATCTTCCCGCTCCTCTGATTTCTGGAGTAGAATCGTTGAGGAGTGGAGTGTCTGAACCAATAGCAGATAGGGTCTTGCCATCTTGTTCGCACCTTGCCAGCGTATCTTTAACTTTAGAGCCAAACAAAGAAGCAGCCTCGATGGGGACATTCATAAAGGAAGCCTTAAAGGAGTCCATAAATTCACAAAAGCGTATCCAGGCATGTCGGCTTTAGCCGCTCCTTCCTTTGCGTGTGAAATAAGACGCATGGAAGAATTGGATATGGATTCTAGGGTTGCTACCTGAGAAGCTACATTGTCATGGACCTCATCAGAAACAGCTCCTGCCAAGGTTTCAGAGAGTTGGTTGATAAGATCCCTCTGGAGCCTTGTAAAGTGTGTCAAACAGTTTAAGGACCTTACGACGAAGGTCGATGAAGCAAACAAATGCTTCCTGACTCTGTCTATCACCCAGGATTCCTTGTTGGGTGGATGAACAGTTTGGCTCTCTTCTGCCAAGTCTTTCTTGGTTGCAGCTGCCACCACCATGGCATCTACTGGAAGACCTTTTGACTAATGCGGATGCTCAGCTGGGGGAGATAAGATCTTGTCAGGCCCCCACGATATATCTTCCAGGGTGTCAGCAACCTTCCATGCATGCTGGACGATGAGCTGGACAAGCTCATCGGCCAGCAGAGTAACCCAGGAGCTAGGGGGCCAGGCACAAAAGGCCTGCAGGAATACGGATTCCTCTGAGGAAGGATTGGAGGACTTCCAGTCACCCCTCTGTCTTAGGATCTTGAGGATGCCACCAAATGACACCTCATCAGAGGGTGACCGTGGGGACCTTTCCCCATCATCAAAGTCTGTATCTTCAGTCAAAGACTCCTCATTGGAGTCCATGTGCTTCCTCTTGCATGAAACCTTGTGAGGTACTTCCTCAGTGTGGAGTTCTGGGGAAGGCTCAAAGAGGGGGTCTCCTGAGGGGGGAGAAACCTGAGACCCTTGTGCCCGGTGTCCAGTGGTTGTGGCTTGTGACAGTTGCGGCACAGAGGGGGAAAGGACTCCGACATGGGGGGTTTGCCAGCAGAGGCAAGTTCCCTCTCCATGGCCTGGAAGGCCGGACCACCCACAGGGGGATGGGAGCCTGGAACCGAGCACGACAACCTCGGAACCGGAGTCACACCCTGCTCCAGTGAACCGACCTCCAGACCAGGAGTCTCAAGAGGGCTGTGGAGCATGAGGGAGGGAGGATACCTGGAAGGTTCCATAGAAAAAAATCAACGTGGAACCACAAGGCATAGCCACTTGCCTGAGATGAGCCTGATGCCCAGTGCACCGAGGGCCAGAAGGAGGACTCCGGCTGCATAGTGAAGTCCACTGTTGGGGTCAGAGGGAGGGAAACTGGTGTCAGAGGAAGGGGCTTTGATAATTGCGTGGAAGTCGAAGGAGGCATGTACGTTGGAGTGTGAGGAGAAATACGTTCACCTGAAAAAGGGAAAGTAGCTTTAGATGGTTGAGACAGACCCCTGGCCACAAGCAAATGGTCAACAAGCTGCAACACATCTTGTTCAGAGAGGCTCTTGATTGACCTCAAAGAGAAACCTGAAGGTGATTCTGGCCTTTCTAGAAAAGGGCTATATTAGCTACCAACAAACGGATACAAAGAAGGAGAGTACTTGGTCCTTGCTAGTTCGAGTGGTGTAGAGCCTGGAACTGAGGGTGTCTGCACTGAGGAGAATGGTGTTGAGGTAGTCTGCCTCGACGAAGACAACTCCATAAAAGTCGAAGGTTCCTGCATTGTAAAGTCAAGTGTCTGCACCAATGAGTACGGTGCCATCAAGGAAGGTGTCTGCACTGGTAATAATGACGGTGCCGAAAAGGACCGCACCGAAGAGCATGTCGGTGCCAAAGGTGTCTGCACCACAGAGGACAGTATCGTCAAACTTGGGGCTGAAGGAGATTGCACCAACGGTGCCGAAGGAGACTGTATCTGCAGAGGTGGTGCCGGTAAAGGCTGCAACAAAACTGTCAAAGCCATGTGTCTGTACCGGGAACTCCAGTGCTGGTGGTGATAAAGAGGACATAGCTGGAGCTAGAATCAACTGGGATGGTGCTGAGCCTGGAGCCAAAAGGGTCACAGGTGGCAGCGCGGGACTAGAAATTTTTACCTTCTTATGAGTCGACTCCCTGCGATCTCCAGAGGGAGATGAATTGAGTGACCGCAAGGAGGAAGAAGAAGAAGAACGCCTCTTACAGGGTTTAGCAGGAGGGGGTGAGCCCTCAGACCCAGAGATAGCCTCACAGAAAGGAGTTTTGAGGAGACCTTTCAGTATTAACTTGTTCTTTCTTTCATTGAGAGTCCTGGTCGAAAAAGTTCTACAAATCCCACACAGAGGATCCACTGTAAGGTGGGAGACATTCAAGCAATAAACACATAAATCATGGCTGTCAGAAAGCAGTAACTTATGGCTGCAATCCTTACACTGTTTGAAACCAACATTACTTTTCTTGTCCGACTAATGATGTGGAGAAGAACGACAGTACCAAAGAGTTAAGAAGGCTACCCAGAAGGGTAAGAAGAGAGAAATGAAGGATTACCAATGATGGTAATGAAGAATTACCTCAAAGGTAAGAGAAAGGGTAATAAAGGGAAAGAAACTATAGAGAGAGAGAGTCTAAAAGCTATGATAGGGTAGGAGTATAATAATAGTAACTGACTTAAAACTTTTAAAGTACTAACAATATAGAAACTTTCAAAAAATTATTCACTTAGCTGAGAGAGAGTAGCTTGACACGACTATACAGCAATGCGGCAAACGAGATATGAGGTAACAGGGAGCAGAGCAATCTGGGTAGGATCTTGGCTCGAGGGTTTTTGGCTTATGTGAGCTTGATATAAGGCCAGCTCGGTTCTGAGGATGGAACCAATAACCCATCAGTAAGGAATGAACGAAGATTAACAACATCAGATGTTTCTGTTTTGAAAGTGGATAGATTTCTTATGTCATTCATTTGGTGGTGTACTATAATTAGAGTTTGGTTTCTAATCACTTAAATTGGTAGGTGGTTGCTTAGACAGTTTGGTAAGATACCAGAAGATATTTTTTTTGGTTGGGATATAACAATCCAATCTTTGGTTGATTGTCTTGTCATTTGTTTGTTGTATCTTGTTGAAGAGTTGAGAAGTTGGGTGAATCCATACAATTGTAGAATGTTTGTTGAATTGTTACTATTTATGGTAAGCCAGCTGATATTCACTTTGCCCAGGATTATTATTTCCTGTTGGATATGAGTAGATATTTAGCTGAGAACATCTTCCAAGATGGGGATATTGTTACCTGGGGTTACATATATGCCTGCTATGACTAGAGTTCTGTGTGCAATTAGTTTAAGGGATGATACTAGTAATTACGCATTTTGGAATTGGGAAAATAGGGCAAAGATGGTATACATGCATTTAATCGAATTACCGTTAACCGAACGTTACAGTATTCAAACCTAAATGTTGAAAATAACGTGTTCGAAATGACAGAATGCCGAACTGTGTAATCAGGAAATGTCGAATTTGAGATTCCCGTGGCTGCACGATACAGGATATGGAGTTACACAAGCACACATCCTGGGAGGATATTCCGGAAAGTACTGTGTTCACAATAGTGTGCATCTGCTGTCCATCTCTTCTGTAACTAATATACCGTGCCATCACTTTTTTTTTTTTTTACATATGCAATCGTGACTGTGTAATGCACACATTTCCCTAAACATTCACTGTGAAAATGAAGTACATAAGTACACCCGTACTCTGTGACAGAACATACAACAACTGTAAACATGTCCCCTACACACTGTGTATCAAAAGGAGGAATGCTGAGCCAGTAAACTGATAAATCCTCGCGGTGTCATTTCATCTCATTTCTTCAAGAGGTTTTGGAATGCATGCTCCTTTATGTCCAATCTACGCTGCTTGGGGGTACTAGGTAACCCTGAAATACACCTGGATTTCAGATCCTCCACATGGCTTTGTTCCAGTTGGATAGCATGTAGCACATCCAACAGGAACAACCGCTGTTTGCCCATTAGGCTCCTTAACCACCTATGCCACCCTTCCACAGCGTTCTGTGTGCATGGATAGCCCAAACCAGTAGTGTCATACTGGTTCTGGAATGCAACCTCAAACAAGAGTGGATGCTTTTCCACCGTTAAACTCCTCATTTCTTCTTGGGTGACCTATCAGGTAGTTTTCCTTGAAAAAAAATGCACACTTGCTGGCCAAATTCAGGGAACTCCCTCTCAATATCTACAAATGTCTCACTGATATATGCAGGATTAACAAATGCAAGGGCAGGTAACTGCTTACATAAACTAGCAAATGCTGCATCAGTTCCAAACTCCTTAACAAGGTGTACCCTCTGTATCTGCCTCCAGATGATTTGGCAGAAGTTGAACCAGCAGCCCTTAGTGACAGTATCTGGTAACGACTCCTGAATTGCATTGTCAGCACCCCTTTTGAAGTCTAACATCACCATATTTGGCCTAAACTGAAGGTCATGCTTCCCATACAAACCCAACACCATCACCCATAGTTGCTTATAGCACTTTTCACTCTTACATGGCAGGATGCTGTACACCAAAGGATCTACCTTCTTTGAGACCGACAAGTCTAATGGGCCATGGATGGCATATACTTGTCGGCACTCACTAGTACTAATAAGGAAGGTACCATCCACCAAAAGGAACTCAGATGCACACAACAGTCTTAGGTTATCAAGTGTTGTTAGTACAACTATCTGGACACCCTGCACACTGTCACCCCCATGTTTTACTAGAAAACTGCCATTCTTCAGGGGTAGCATATCGCTATGAAGGTCCTGCAAGGACTGCAGATCCTGAAACATGGCAACCTTCTTCCTGTGTCTAATCCTCATTACACTCTCCTTCAGTGCCTTACTGTTAGGCAATTCATTAATCACTGCTGTGGAGGTACTCACCAGTACCTCAGATATTATCTTGCATGGGTCCTCTACTGAATTATGTGCCCTTTTCCTTATCCTATCATGGACCTGACACACTTCAGACTGTACTGGGTCACGTCCATGGAAGTGTGCACTACTCTCACACAAAACGTGTCCATTTCCACCATATTCAGTAATGCATCGAACCTTGCACTTGTCTCTGCTCTTACATGTACAGCACCAGAAGTGCTTCACGCCAACACATTTCTCTTGGTAGTATTGGTAGCCCTCAATGAACAGTGTGTCTCTCCCCTTCTGGCTCTTCTCAGTGGTGTACGTATTGCCTAACACCGGGATTATGACACACACTATCCTCCTCAGCCATCTGTAAGTGAATACATGTATAGGTTATAGTCCTACCTAGCAGATACATAGCTTCAGTGTTTGAAATCCCTGCTAGTCAGTACGTCAAAGGATTGTCTAGATCCAATACACTTAAGGACGAATCAGTGTTGTGTTCAGGGAAGGACGCTTGTATATGACAGTGTGGGAATGACATCACGGTTGCATTTACAATGTCGAACATTATAATGCCGAATCCTAGTTGGCATTCAGAGTTACTGCATTCAGTATTTGAAAATTCGGACTTATGAGAACAGGAGTCACTGCTTTCAACATTCGGTACGTCGGTAATTTAACGATTGGTTAAATGCATGTATACTGGTAAAGATACACACAGGCTGAGCCTGAAACATGATAATATTGATCAGTGCGCTACTCTAGTAAACAAAAATAAATAAATAAAATACAGTGAAAGTACAGAGGAGTTTTTATAAATTATTGTAGCCCCCCCCACACCTTTTTGTGTCTAATTAGCCAGACTAAATCAGAGCATTTACAATGTCTGTTTGATCTGCCTTCTTCATTCTTCATGTGCTTTTGTCCATATATCTCCATAATCCTCCACCCTTCCCTCAGCAATTGCCAAAAACACTCTACCCCCTCAATGTCCCTACCTCCACTTCCTCAGTCTTACATGCATGATGCCTTCTGCCATACCACTCAAGCTGCAGATAGTGGAAATATGAACAAAGGCCCTTGAAAAACAGGAACAGCCAGCTAAAAATCTGGAAATCTAATTAGTATAAATTTGAATATCAGATAGCAATAACTCTTCCTGCTTCTAGTAGGAACAGGGATATTACTCAGAAAACAAAACATTATGCATTTAACACAATGATAGATAAGTGTTGTCTCTTTCTGTTTGGTTCAACTTGTAGGTTATCTGATCCGACTTGGATCTAGACTGGGCACATTCCAAAGATTTCAGCCTGCTGAGCTCCGCCTCCTCAACCAATAATGCCTTGCTCAACTAAAATTACCTCAGATCGAGTTTGCCCAATACTGATCAAACTAACACTGCTCACTCCAAACATGAAAATACTAAGGATCCCGACATAGGAGGAAAATCAATCTCCCTGATTTAGGGCTTAAGAATTCCTCATTTCAGTGGTTCCATAGTTACTTAGAGAAGGAACAGGCTGTAAACTTGCCATAATGGCAGGGACAGGAGAGAGACAAGGTTGAACCAGATGGAAAAAGACAACATGGACCTATCATCGTAGTAAGTACATGTTAAACCCCAGGGAGGCCTTATGGAAGGATATTGTGCAATACAGATGAACCAAAAGAAGCTCAAGATCTAGACTGAATGCCTATTTTGCAGTGGGACACAAAGGTGTGAGGGGCCCACCCAAGTAGCAGCTGCACAACCATCATCCAATGTAACTCTGGAGCAGAAAGCTGCAGAAGTAGCCACAGCTTTAGTAGAATGACCTTTCAATTTACACTGCAAGGGCTTTCCTTTCAAACAAAACTCAAAGGAAATACAATCATAGACACTTGGAGAAAATAGACACCGGCATGCCCAACCAGACCTTGGAAAAGGAAAGAAATAACTGTTCAGACTTTCTGAAAGATTTGGTTCTGTCCAAGTAAAACATCAACTGTCTATGTACATCAAGACAATGTAGTAAGTACTCCCTCTTGTTGCAAATTTCAGGAAATAAAACTGGTAAGTGAATGGACTGATTCAAATTGTTCTCCATAGTTACCTTAAGAAGAAAGGAAGGATTCGAACAGAGGGACACCCTGTCTTTATGAAAAAACACGTACAGAGGTACTGACATTTTTTATACTGTGTTTGGTCTAATATTGCTGCATACTCAAGTGTGCTAGCTTGCACTGCATGTGAATTGAGCTTTCACAGTGGTTGTAAGCTCTCTATTAGAAAGAAAATAAATATGACTGATACAGTCTCTGATCCACTTGGCAATAGTGACCTTCGTGACGGCTTTGCCCAATTTATTGTCTGAAAAGGACACAAATAACTGATCTGTTTTCCTAGTTTGGTGCGTCCTATCTAAGTAGAAACGCAATTGTCTGTGAACATCTAATGAATGGAAGATATATTCTGCTTTGTCTGAGTAATTGGGGAAGAAAACTGGAAGTTCCAAAGACTGTTGAAGACAGAAACTAGAACAAACTTTGGGAACAAAAGATGGATTAGGCCTAAGGGATACTCTATCCTTGTGAAAAACCAGGTACGGCGGTTTGACACATAAGGCTTGAAGTTCCAAAACTCTTCTGGCTGATGTAATTGCCATCAAAAAAGCAGTCTTCCAGGAAAGAAATTTCAAGTCAGAAGTTGCTGCCGGTTCGAAGGGGGAAGAGGTCAAGACACCTAATACGAAATTGAGATCCCATGGCGGAGCAGGATGAGAAACTGGAGGACGTAGCAGCCCAGCCCCTTTCATGAAGGCTTTACACAACTTATTGCTCATGAAAGGTGGGTCTATACTTTCATGAAAATTAGAAATAGCTGCTAATTGAACCTTAATGGTAGAGACCGAAGAACCTTGATTGAATAGGGAAGCTAAGAATTTCAAAACATCCGCCACCGGGGCAGTAATGGGATCTAATCCCTGGAGTTGGGCCCAAATGACGAATCTCTTCCATTTACTATTATACATCTTTTTAGTCGAATTCTTGTGGGCCGAGGACAAGATATGTATAACTTCTGAATCCAAAACCTGGTTCCTGACTATAGTCGGAAGTGGAGGAGCCAAGCTGTTAACTTCAGAGAGTGAAGGGACTGGTGAAGCTGTCCCGACTGGTGGATCAAGAGATCTGGAACCTGGTCCAGGGTCCAGGAACCATGGACCGTCCAGTGCGTATTTCCGAAGAAATGGCAGCCAGACTTGACGAGGCCAGTATGGGGCAACTAAAATCATCTTGCACTGCAAGTGAATCGCCTTCTGGATCACCCTGGGGAGAAGGGGAACCGGTGGAAAGGCGTATAGTAAGCCAGTGGGCCAAGCTTGGACTAGGGCATCCTTGGGAAACCCCCCCGGAACCGGGGTAAGAGAAAAGAACTGTAGACATTTTGTGTTGAGGGGAGTTGCAAAGAGGTTGCAACAAGGAGTTCCCCATCTTCTGAAGATCTGAGATGCTACTCTGTCGTTCAGAGACCACTCGTGCGGGGAGAGAATGGTTCTGCTCAGTCTGTCGGCTATCACATTGGATCTCCCCAGAATGTGTGTTGCTACCAAGAAACAGTTGGTTGCAACAGCCCAATTCCATACTTTCATGGCCTCTCTGCAAAGAGGGTAGGACCTGGTCCCTCCCTGCTTGTTCAGATACCAGACTACTGACATGTTGTCGGACTGAACGGCAATCATACCTTGGGGGAGGTAGTAGTGTAATGCTTGAAGCGATAGAAGCACTGCCCTCATTTCCAGTATGTTGATGTGTAGGGAACTCTCGTCGGGGTGCCACTTGCCTTGAACTGACCTGCCCAGGTAATGTCCCCCCCCACCCCGTCTGGGAGGCGTCCGTAGTCAAAGTGGCCACTGGAGGAGGAGGAACGAAAGGTCGTCCCTGATCCACGTTGGAGGAGGTAAGCCACCAACGGAGGTCCTGTTTGCACGTCTCCGTGATTATAATTTGGTGACTGAGAGGGAGCTCCTGATACGACCACTGGACCGACAGGAGCCACTGGAGAATCCTCATGTGTAATCTTGCTAAGGGGACCAGGAGAACGGTAGCCGACATGGAACCCAACAGTTGTAGGACCATCCTTGCTGGGGCTCGGCATTTGAGGAGCAATGCTCGGACTTGGGATTGTAATGTTTCTATTCTCTCTGTAGGAAGAAAGACCCGCATTTGCCTTGAGTCTATCTCTACTCCGATAAACCGTATATGCTGAGATGGCAGCAACACAGACTTTGCCCAATTGAAGGTGATTCTAGGGAGGTTCCTAGAGATATAGTGGCTGCTAGGTTCTGTAATAGTAGATGCCTGGAGGTGGCACATAGCAGCCAGTCGTCTAGATACGGAAACACCTGGAATCTTAGACTCCTCAGGTGAGCAGTCATCACCGCCAAACATTTGGTGAACACCCTGGGGGCTGTGGTGAGACCAAAGGGCAGTGCGCAGAACTGGAAATGACTGTCTCCCAGGCTGAAGCGCAGATGTTTCCTGGACGCCTGATTTACCTGAATGTGATAATAGGCGTCCTTGAGATCTATGGAGCACATCCAAACACCTTTCTCCAGTAGCGGGAGAATGGATTGTAAGGTGACCATCCGGAACTTGGACTTCTTGACTGTTCGATTCAGGTTGCTGAGATCCAAAATGGGCCTCAAGTCCCCGGTCTTTTTTGGCACCAAAAAGAATTTTGAGTAAGCCCCTAATCCGGTCTGGTCTACGGGGACCGGTTGGATGACTCCTTTTTGAAGCAGCTTTAAAATTTCGATGGCTGCAATATCCCGTTGACTGGGTGGCGGGTCCGGGATTTTCCTGGATGGAGGGGGGGTGTGTGAAAAGGGGATGACGTAACCTCCGGCGATGATTCGGAGCACCCATTGGTCCTAAGTGATACTCTCCCAGGCCTTTAGGTACCTTGAAAAATGACCCCCGACTGGCTCCGGAGCTGCGCAGCCGGGCAATCCTTCAGGGATGCTGAGAGGCTGAAGAGCCACGAAAGGACTCGCGGTCTCCAGTGTTGCGGGGGCCTCTGCCGCCTCTGGGGCGGCATCTCCCTGAAAAATTTCCCCCTCCTCTGCCTCTAGCAGGGGGATCGTCCTGCTGTGAGAGGTAATTCTTCTGAGATTTACGGAACCACATTTTCCCTCCTCTTTTAGCCTTGGAATAAGGCTGAAAGGGAGTGGAAAACCGTGCCCCTATGGCAGTCAAAGTCTTACCCTCTTGTTCACAGCGGGTCAAGGTGTCCTTTACCTTGGGTCCAAACAAAGAGGACCCATCAAAGGGAGCGTCGGCAAAGGAAGACTTGAAGGCCTCCGCAAAATGACACAGGCAGAGCCAGGCTTGTCTCCGTAGAGCAACACCAGTACCCGCCGCTCTACTTGCCCCCTCGGCTGCATACGAAATGAGCCTCATGGACGAGTTCGATATCGACGATAGGGTAGCCAACTGAGAGCTAACCGACTGGGACAACTGCTCAGGTAGGTTACCAGAGAGGGTATCTGAGAGTTCCTTGATCAGGTCCCTCTGATGTCTAGTGAAGTGCGTGAGGTAATTCAGAGACCTTAATGTAAAGGCTGCTGAACTAAGGGTGCGCTTCCCGTGCCGGTCCATGCTCCTAGACTCCTTATTAGGAGGATGGACGGACGTCGAAGCCTCTGCCACATCTTGCTGGGTAGCAGATGCCACCACCATAGCATCTACAGCCACACCTTTGGTGAGAAATTCCTTTTCCGGGGGCGCTGACAAAAATTTGTTAGGGCGAGCAGGCACCGGTTCCACAGAATCTGGATGTTCCCATGCCCTTCGAGAGATCAAATTGAGGAGCTCATCGAAGGGCGGAGACCCGAAGGCCTTGAGGAACACCAACTCGTCAGAGGAAGGGGGTTTGGTCTGCCAGCCACCTCGTTGTATGAGGACTTCCAGGATGTCTGCAAAGGAGACATCATCTGAGGACGACTTGGGGGACCCTTCTGCATCATCAAGATCGGTGTTGGAGGTGATAGACTCGTCAGGGGAGTCGACGTGCTTCCTCTTGCACTGCCTTTTTCTTGGAGTTTCCTCCAAAGACTCCTCAGAGTGACCACCAGGAAGAGGGGGACCCCAATGGGGGTGACCTCAGGCCCCAGGGCTCTGCTGTCTTGGGACAGGGGGACTACAAAGGACCCAGTATCCATGCCTAGGGAAGGTGCCGGGGAGACGGTGGAGGTAGCCAAAGAAGATTTGGCCAAAGCACTCCTCATGGCTCTAAAGGCCGGATCCCCAGAATCCTGGGAAGGTTCGACCCCCAAAGCCATGACAGCAGACAGCACTCCCGCAGCCGACGCACCAAGAGAGAGGCTCGGAACCGAAAACATCGGTCCCGAAGCGTCTCCCCCGGGGCCGACCGAGGAGGTACATGTACCGAACTCCGACCAGAAGGCCGGAGTAGGAGTAAAGGTCGGAGCTGACCCAGACACCTCCATCGGCTCCACCAGCACCGACTCCAATGGAGCCGAGGCTGTTGGAGGAGGAACCAAGACTAAAGGGTGGACCATCGGCTCCGAAGCCGACTGGGTGGAGCCGAAACTAGCTTTTGGAAAACTGGAGACTGAAACAGCCTTTGGAGCACCCTGTCAATGTCCGAATCCGACATCTTGGAAGACCGGGAGGAGATCGAACGGATCCGACTAGACTTCTCCACCGGCTTCGAAGGACTGGGGGACCGGCTCCAAATTGTCTTGATCAAAATCGGTGCCGAAGGAGACTCCATTGAAATTTCCCTCGGTACCGAAGAGGACTGCGGCGCCGAAAGGGAAGAGTCTGAGCGAGCAACCCTCATCGGCTCCGAAATCAGCGGAGCTGATGAAGGTGACCCGCCTCTCGAAGCTCCAGCCATCGGCTCCGAAGCCAGAGGAGTCGAGGCTGGAGGCATCAAGGCAGACCATTCCGCCCTCTGCTCCGATGTCCGTGGAGCCGATGGAGAAGCCTGCCGAGATTTCTTGGTGGTCGGTTCCGACGGACTGGTTGGAGCCGACGATTTCTTTTTCTTCGAGGGAGAAGAAGAGGAAGATAAGGCCTCTTCAAAAGTAGGTTTGATAAGTCCTTTTAGAATCAATTTATTTTTCCTCTCTTGGAGGACTCGAGATGAAAAAGCATGACACACACTACAAGACTCCTGAAGGTGTTTGGGTCCTAAACAGTACACGCATAGGGAGTGATCGTCCGTTATGGACATCTTGGAATTGCATCTAGTGCATTTTTTAAACCCAGAGGGTCTGTGCTCTTTCGACATAATGCCAAACAGTTAGAAAAAAACACAGGAAAAAACTGAATAACCAGAACAATTTCACTTTACAGTAAAAAAGAAGTTAACAAAAGGGTCACACAACAGGAGAGCCAAGAACCCTCTAACTAAAAACGGGAACTTGCCTCACGAAACACTACACAAAAAGCTCACTCACGCATGAGGGGAAGGCCCCTCTAACTTAAACGGAAACCTTTCCCTGAAAAAACAATTTTTTACCACAAAAACAATCAGAAAAACTGACTCATACACAACGATAGCCGTTAAAACAGCTTTTTGGTTAAGTTGAAGAAAATTCCTGATAGAAAATTCTAATAAAGAAAGCACTTAGCTCAGCCAAGCTCGAGACCACATCTTTGCTTTGTAAGCGGCAAACGAGATCTGGGGAATTGGTGGTGGTGCATCCTGGGATATAGAATAGCTCAGCCAATTAGAGACTTCGCTCTATAGTATAGTGTGCCGAGTCGGAGCCGAGGATCGGCTCCGAACCCATCAGTACAGAATGTAGGCAAGATAGGATCACATAACATCTCTCTTTTTCTTTCCCATGTCCATATTTCTTCTTCAGATGTCTCCTGATCTTCCTGCTCCTCATTACTTTGAGGACTCACTCCATCATGCTGTAAAGTAATCTGTGTTAGACCTTCTACATTAAATCCTTCACTTCGCAGGCACTCTGTAACTTCAACTTCTATTTTTTTAACTTCTAATTTACTAATCTTCTTTTCTGCATTCCATCTTTGTGATATTACTTTTTTATTGTGAAATTTTCCATATCAGGATGCCTTTGCCTGCATTTTTCTTCAAATATCTCTGGAAACATTCAGCTTGGAGAGCCGCTGAATGTTTTCAGAGAACATTAACTACCTTGGGAAAGCCCTTGAATGCTTTCAGAGAACACTATCTACTTTGGGAAAACCCCTGAATGCGTTCAGAGAACATTATCTACTTTGGGAAAATGCCTGAATGCTTTCAGAGAACATTATCTCTTAGACAGTTTCTCTTTCCTTTTTCCCCCGCAGCCAATCACTCTCCACCAGATTATATCCAGTTTCTCTTTATCAGATTGTCTCCAAGGAGACATGACAACCAGGCAGCCAGTTTCTCTTTATCAGACTGTTTCCATGGAAACATGAAGACTAGCTACAGAATTGTTACTGAGCTTATATGTATTTTCCAGAAAAAAAGCCTTATAATATTCAGTTCTTTTCATTTACTTGTGCTCTCTTAAATGATTTTTAACCAGGATTTTTTATACATTACAGTGCCTACATTTCTTAAAACTGAACAAGAAGACAGAGATAAGGGAGAAAGCAAAGAAAAAAAAAAGAACAGCAGCACTTGTTTACAATCCCTATTACACTTAAAAATAACTGAAACAAATACTTTATAGCATGTAAAGAAAACCACATGCCACAAAATTGGTACTATTTAAGCAAAAAAAATCTTTACTTACAGTTAACTTTCTACCTCCTCTTGCCCTCCCCAAAGCACTTTTCCAAACATTGATGATATGTAGTAGGGCATATGCTTTAGAATCCCCCACAAGACCAACAAACTGTAAAAAAGTTGAATACTGCCAGATTTTTTTGCTCTGTCATATTTCATAAATATAATTATTCAACTGTAATCCCATATTACGTTACTGGTTTTATTAGTGTTCATCTCCGAAATCCTGTCTCTGCTTAGTTACCAACATACTCTCGATTATTCTAGTCAACTCTTATGCTCCTTTCCTTCTCTCCAACCTTTTCCACTGAAACAGTTGGAAACGTTTGACAGCTACAGTCTCTCAATGGTCTTTATAACCAGAAGAACAAGAAGCAAAATCTGCTTCTGCTACACAGCTCACTCTTTGTTGGACAAACTTTTGTATTTCCTCCTTAGTGTGTACTTCATCAAAAAATAACTTTGTTCCCCCAGGGAAGAATGCTGTGAAGACAGCTGGGTATAGCAGTTTAAATCACAGACCTGCATCATTACATTCCCTGAACAGTGGAATACATGTGCCCCTCTTCTGTCTGGTGTGCAATGAGCAATCATTCTCCACAAACACTCTGGTGTCTCCCACTTTTAGTACGTTGTCCTTCTGCCACAATTTTGTCAGAATCAACTCCTTCTGCTGGTAGGATTGCATCTTTACTAGGTTGATTTCTTATAGCCAGTTTCGGAGCATACACATGATATGCCATTTCAAATGGCAACTCCTGCTGTGGAATACCAGTCTAGTTGCTTATCTGTGCTTACATAAAATTAATGCAGTCTGTTCATTCAGCTTCTCTGGTAAATCTGAAAACTCAAGGTTTTCCCTATATGCTCTGTCTTCTAATTCTATTATTTTCTGAAACATCTCTTCATGAGCAGTCTCATATTCAGACAACCTTTTCTTTATTTTGACTTCAGATTTTTGCAGCTTTATCATCTCATCTGAATATCTGTTTAAAGCTTCTTCCATTTTTCCAGCCTTTTGTCTTTTTTTGTGTTGATATACTCCATCAGTGTTTTGTTTATTTTAACCAGGTCTGTATGCATGTGTCTTATATCTTCCTGTAGGTTACTGAAAGTCTTGTCTGAAGGTTGCATTGCTTTTTGCTGCACAGCTGCAGAACCTTCCCCAGTCAGTGTTTCTTCCTCAGTTTTTGTAGCTGATTTTTCCAGGTTTTTTGTATTTCTTTATTCCTGGCATCCAGGGAGTCCACTTACTAGCCAGTTACTGAAATTTACCCATAAACACAAGCCTACTGGCTTTTTGTGATGAGTTTCTGTTTTCACACAGGGAGAGCTAGAAACAAGCTGTTACTCAATGTGCAGCTATCTTAGAAGTCCCCTAACAGCAGATGGTTGAGTTCACCACTGCTGTAGTAGCCACACTCACTCCTACCCCCCCCCCTACTTCTGTACATAGTTAGTTGATGAATATAAATGTATTTGCTACTGTTTGCATCTTTTATAGGTTCAGGATGAGAACGTTCCTTCTCTTTGTATTGAAAAGAAAGTCCTGAAGATATCTACACTGACTGCTGACTTCCTCTTCAAGGGGTTATCCAATCAGCAGTTAGAATGTAGATGTGGGAAGAAGCTAGAGCTTTGTGAAGATGACCAGTTGTTGTATCCTAGGCAGGATACAACCCATATAGCTGAAGGCTACTGCAGCAGTGAGGAATTCAGACATCTATTATGGTAAGTGCAACCCAGCCAACTATACCTTACATGCCTCAGTCCCAAAAATTATTTTTTTCTAAACCCAGGTCAGATCTTACAGTAATTTCTCTGTCAAAATCACCTTCTACATATTCCTTATGGCAGCTTGCCTTATTCCTTCTTAAAAGCTGGGAGAAGCCTTGATAGATGGAAAGGAAAGTTTGTACTTCTTCCATTTTAGCTTCAGAATAGTGAATTGTCAGGCTTACATGTCTAAGTTTCGGTTGGTGTCCTTTGACAATATGATAGTTAATTGCTTTTCTTTCAATGCATTTTTAAAGACTGAGCTATAGAGTCACTGACATCCCTTCTTCAGAAACTAAGGCATCTTTGAATTCATTAGTATCCTCTGTGTCTTAGGCAACCACGCATTCTCTAAAATGTGTTCAAGATGTGTTGAATGCTGTTTCTACCATAGGGTCAGCAATAAGAATATTGGCCTGGCTACTTTCTCATAATTTACCAGAGGATCTCAAAGCTGAGATCGTGAATGCTCCAGCAGATAAAATTACATAATTTGTTCTTCTTCCTCTGAGGTCCTAAAAAGGTTGAAGGAAAGGGGACAATGTAATTTAAAGTGTTACCCAGATGTTTCAGCCCTCCTTGCTAAAATATAATATAAACTTGTTCCAGTTCCAGATAGTTTTTCAGGAAACAGAATAAGTGTTTCCAACAAGGCAAATCCAAACAAAATTTCAAAAGCAATGGCACGGAGATTCAAAGACAAAAGGTGGGTCCTTCTAATAGCAATAATAGTTGAAGAAAATGTCCCCTTCATGTGCTTTCCCCTTCTTACCCTGGCAATCCAGTAAAACTTTCCCAAGTTTAGGTCTTTACTTTCTTCTGTGGCACCTGATAAGTTCAGCTATTGGGGTCCTGAGTATCATTCAAAATGACTACAGCTGTCAGTGGGATTCCTTTCCTCTTTTTCAAGGGATTCTTCTTCATCCAAACAATCAGTCCTCCCTGTTCCCTCCTATGCTATATCAAATGCTGTATCAGGGAGTTGTCAAACATATCCCCCATGATTAAGAGGGAAAGGTTTTATTCAAGGATCTTTCTGGTGCCGAAGCAAGAAAGAACCTGGAGACCTGTCCTAGACCTTTCCTTATGAAACTTTTCATCACATTCCGATTCTTAAAGAAAGAATTCAGGGGCTTTTTACATTCTTTGTGTGCCTGTTTATGTGTTTAGTTTTCTGCTTTGCCCTTTATTTTGTCAACAGCTATAACAGTGTTTACAAAGTGCCTGGCTCCTGTAGTAGCCCATGACAGGTTGCAGGGCATTCATAAATTTTCCATATTTAGACTTGTCTTGTTTTTGCAGATTCTTTCACAAGTTGTCACAAATCTCTAGCTTGGATAAAAACATTTGTCTCAACATGGGTTTTCAAGTGAACAGAGATAAATCTTATTGCATCATTGCTTGTAGGATAGTGTTTCTGAGATATCTGCTGAACATATTTCTTGTGATGGCTTTTCTTCCTCAGAGAAAAAAGTAGAATGCTACAAAGAACAGTATCTGATATTTTCCAACCAGACTTTGGCATCTGCTGGGGAATATCTCAGGACACTAGGTTTCATGGCCTC
Source organism: Protopterus annectens (assembly GCF_019279795.1). Taxonomy (NCBI): domain Eukaryota; kingdom Metazoa; phylum Chordata; order Ceratodontiformes; family Protopteridae; genus Protopterus; species Protopterus annectens. Next base: position 1,384,261,973 of record NC_056732.1, read on the forward strand.
AGCTATTGTCTTGATTCCTTTAGCTAGACTTCACATCAGGAATTTTCCATGGACCTAATAACACCAGCTCCACCTTTCATTTCATATTCCAGTACTGGGATTTGTGAAAAAGTTACTCTGGTGAGTGAATCAGTTGTCTCTCAACCCAGATTTCCCTTTTTTCCCCTTCCAGCCTCTACTCAGTCTGTAACCCAGATGCATCAGACTTTGGGGTGCTGTGTCCAAGGGAGTGGAGGTTTAGGGTCTCTCAAATGAGCAAAACAAATTAAAGCACATGAATGTCAAAGAAGTTATGGTTCCACCAATTGCTGTCAAAGCTCTGAACCATTTTTGGACTTAGTCATCTGCTAGTAATCACAATTGACACCACAGTTATGTAATATATGAACAAGCAAGTTAAGAACCAGTTTCTACCACCTTTGCAGACTTCCTGTGGTAGCCTGGTAATTAGTCATCCAGTTCAGGCTGTCCTTTCAGGCTACCTATATTTCATCAGAGCAAAACATTTTGCAGACAAGTTGAACAGGACCAAGATACATCATCTCAAATGGAAATTGCACTCCAGGTTCTTCAGGAAATTCGTCCATCTGCATCTGTGGAAAACTCCTCAGGTAGATCTGGTTACCTCAATCAACAACAAACATATAAAAAAATTCAAGGACTCCTTGCCCACATGTCTGAAGACAGATATCTCTCATTCACATGGTTGAGAATGTTCCTGTTTTCCTACAATGGGACCCTCTAAGGATAATAGTGGTGACCCTTTTTGGCTCAGGCATCAGTAGTTCTCTGTTCTTTTGAAAACGGTCAAGAGCAATTATGACACGCTTCCTCATAGAATGGACTTGCTCATCACACAAGGCAACAGTTATCTGATGCACACTAACCATCAACTTCTTTAACTGGATGGCTGATAAGAGTTATAATATCTTTTAAGCACCTTATGTCTGAGGAGCTGCAGCAGGTATTGAAGTATGCAAAATAAACCTGCTACTAGGAAGTCATATATGGGCAAGTGGAAAAAAGATTTTCTAGTTGGTCCCAAAGTTAGAACCAGAATCTTTTCATGGCTCAGATGCCTGTAGTCCTGTAGTATTTGTGAGTTATTGCCATCAGTCCTTTCTTACTCTTCTGTAAAGATTCACTTTTCGTCCATCTGTACTTGTCTGCCAATTGGCATCTCCCTTTTTTTTACACTATGAAAAAGTGAAACAGTTTAGAAATCTGTCCACCTAGAAGACAGGTGGCTCCTTCTTCGTATCTTAATTTTGTACTAGGAAGCTTAAACTTTTTCCATTTAAAGTTCTTGTTTTTGGAAAATGGCGTTACTCATTTCTCTGACTTCTGCAGGAAGAGTATCTGACTTACAAGCTCTTACGATGATTCATGCATGCCTCATCTTCCATAAAGATTGGGTAACTTTGAGAAAAAATCCTTCCTTTATGCTTAAAGTGGTTTCAGAGTGTACTTTGAGCTAGGTTGTCCATCTCCCTGATTTCTGTCAGACCCAAAAATAGGGGAGAAATAATTTTCCACACTCTGAATGTCCACAGGCAACTCAGACACTAAATTGATAGGACAGAAACCTTCAGGAGTTCTAATCAACTGTTTAATATGGAAGTAAGAAAAAGTGGCAATCAGTATATAATCAGTTTCTTAAATGGTTGTGTCATGCTACTGCTTTTTGCTTTTTTCACAATAACAAGACACTTACAGTCAAGTTCAGGGCCCACTCTACCATGACTTTGGCTACTTCTGTGGCTTTTTGCAAAGGGTGGACTCAAGAAATGTACTAGAGGTAGCAACCAGATCATTTGTGTACACCTTTACCAATCACTACAAACTAGGTTCAGAGCAAGCTTTGTTAGGACTATTCTCAATGGGCTCCTGGACTCTGATCCTTCTTCCTTTTTCCCTTTCATTCTAAGATCTGGTATTCATCCCATATAGCTTGAGCTACTGCAACAGCGAACCAGTGCTGAGCATAGTACATTTCTAAGTAAATTTAGCATAACAGTAAATGTTCAAATAGGTCACTGTTGAAGTAAGGACACCTCCCTCCACCCCTTTTTTATTAAATTTTATGGCATGCTGTGAATTTTTTGTTGTTATTTTCTTCTCTTCCCGTATTCCTGTCTAACAGAGCTCTAGCCTCCCTTGTTTTGGGGAAAGAAAGCTCTAAGAGTATGATACACTGACCCCTAACTTTATAATGCTTACCTTGAGCTGTACAGTGGTTAGGGTGGATGGAAGGAGCCCTAATGCTTTAGAAGCTGTCCATTCATGCAATCCTTGGTGGGATGTGTCCTGTATAGCTTAGGCTACTGCAACAGTGATCTATTCAAGCATCTGCTGTTATGGTAAGATTACATGCACAACTGCACAATTTCTAGATGTTTAATTCCGGGCTGTTAGACCTAGACCAAACAAGAATCCCTGCAACCTACCTTGATTGCTTGGTTTAGTCACAATTCTCCACAGTTTTGTGTAACCCACAAACTTATCAATGTTATTCTTGATCAGAAAGTTGGGCATAAACTATTACACAAAAATAAGTACGATACCCCAGCAGTCACATATTAACTGAAAAAACATCCCCAGTTTTTGCCCTGCATGTTCTTCCTTGCAGCCATTTCCCTACCCTCTACTAATAAAACTGTCAGCACTGATTTTTTTCATAACTCTCACTATCTCAGTGTGGGAGACTGAATCAAATGCCTTGGCCAAGTCTAAGTACGTAGCATACACAGTTAAGCCCAGATCTAAAGCTTACCAAACTACCTGGTAAAAATTGATCAAGTTAAAGTGATATGACCTTTTGTCTATGAAACCATGTTGGCATATGTCCAAACCCACTTTCAGTGTATCAGGCATTAATTCACATAATGTATATTCAAAGCACCTTCTTAAAATAGAAGTTATATTGATGGGGCAATAATTATCCACAAATTTAAAATTACCCACCCTCAAGAATTTACACAAAAGCATTCTTCATCCACATTCCAGGACAATCACAGTTCTTAAAGATTTTTGAAATAAGAACTGCAAACCTGGTACTATATAGTCTATAATTTTAGTCAGAACAAAATATTCAGCCTAGCTCTTCTTACCACTATGGCTTTAATAGCCAATTACATTACATAATCTGATATTACGGAACAAGAGTCTAGACAATGTAATAAAGCTAAGTACACAGAAGATACTAGAGTTCTTGATCTAGCCATCCACAGCCGCTTTTCTTCCTTTTTTTGCATATGGGTTGGAGTGTCACTTAAAGACAATCATCTAGAGCCAGTATTCATACCACCGGGTGACTAGCCCTGCCATGTACTCTGACATCAATCCATGGTAGGGAAGGCAATCTGTAACCTGCACTCCAAATAAATACTTGCCCTCTTCCCATTCTATTACTTTCTATTTCTAGTTATTTGCTCCCAATACCTTGGTTCCTTTGTCAGTTTTCGCCAATAGATTCTAGCCTCCACAAAAAAAAAAAATTAAAAGATTACATATTCTGATAAAGGGAAACTGACTACAGTCTGGTGGAGAGTGATTAACTGAGGAAAAAAAAGAGAACGTGGCTAAGAGATAATGTTCTCAGAAAGCATTCGGGGGGTTCCCCAAAGTAGACAATGTTCTCTGAAAGCATTCAGGGACTTTCCCAAGGTAGTTAATGTTCTCTGAAAACATTCAGGGATTTCCCAGTTGGGAGAGATATAAAGACAAGACACAGCTAGTCAGGACTTAGTAGAAGCACAGGCTGCACCATGTGTCTTAGCATGGATCACCTTTCTTTTAGGTTAACTCAAGTCTGTGAGTGTGGCTGTCAGATTGGGACTTTTGTTCCTACTGGAGGGTAAAACTTCAATATTTGAAGGTGTACATAAGTTTGTGTGTTAGTATTAAGTTAATAGGTTTTAGGGGGGTATTGGAGGTGTGTTTTTTTCTTTGTTTAAGGGCTTTGAATAAAACAAAAAGTTTTATAAGATGTAACATAGGCTGAAATGGATATGACAAGAAACAACTGTATAAAAGTTCAACCCGCCAGTGTATGCATTTAATACAAAAGCTGGAACTAGATGTTTAACAAAAAAAGATGTTGTACATAAAAGGTGGGAATACTACTTTTTTAATGCAATGATACTTTCTTTAATGTCTTTAAATATAAATGGCCTCACAGATAAATATAAACAATAAAGAGAAGTGAACTATATTAAAATGTAGTGTAAATAGTTATGTTACAGAGGCACACTTAGAAAGAAATGAACATGTGAATTTGATAAAGGTTTTTAGGATGGTTATTCAGCAGAATACCTAGGACAAAGGAAAAAGAGGAGTATTTATTAATTACAAGAGGACTCCAATACTGAAATAAGAAGATAAAAAAGACAATAATGGCAGATTTGTAGTGCTAAGGGGCTACTGGTAAGGGAAGAGGATTACACTGTCATGAATTTACATTCAACCTAAAACTGCTTTAATGGAGCTCAAGGACTTTCTGGGAGAATTAATTATTTTCACTGGAACTTGGTTTGCAGCAGTAAGAATGTGTATGGGTGGACCAGAAGGGAAAATATAACAAAGGAGTGTAGATTTTTGAAGAAATTTATGAAAACATTTGGCATGGAAGATGTGAATTCAGTAATAGGAGTTTGAAGTGAATTTACATATTACTTCCCAAGATATAAAAACTAGGCTATGCTAGACAGACTTTACATTTTACAGGAACATGTGCTTTTAATTGAAGGTCTTGATACCCACCCAATAAGTATTTCAGATCATGTGCCAATAATAGCTAAAATAAAACCACAGGGTAATAAAATAAAAATAGACATTGGTGCTTTCCCACCTATCAGTTGAAAAGAGAGGAATTTACGGACTGGGTAGTGAAGATTATTCAGGAGCTGTTAGGGAAGATAGAAATTTATTCTGAAAATATAGCTAGGGAGTGGGATTAAATTAACATGGAGTTTAAAAATACAGTGGAAATAAAAGAAAGGGAGCTATGGTTAAGAGGTAACAAGCATTATTTAGAGGGACTGACAAATGTGAAAGTATTGCAGAACAGGGGGAATCTCACAGAACAAGAGGAGGATCAACTGCAGAATGTTAGGCAGAAAATAAGGGATTACCTCGATAATATGCACAAGCTTAGAAAGATTGCTGTTAAGCAACTGATTTTTGATAATAACACCAGAGCACAAAAACTTTTAGCACAACCACTCAGGCAACAGAAAGTAGAAAGGGCTGTTGCCAAACTTAGGGAGCCGATAACAAAGACGATAATAAGAGATCCTTTAGTGGTATTAGAAATATTTCGGAAATTCTATGACAGTGTCTATAAAGCATAGAAATATGAAAATCAAGAAAAGATAGAAATGGAAATGTTTATAAAGAATTAAATATGCCAATGTTAGAGGTAGATGAGGCTCAACTACTAACAGTTAGGATTGAGGGAGATGAGATAAAAATTGTGATGTATAACCAATCTACAGGAAAGTCCCCAGGACTAGATTGTATTCTTGTGGAAGTTTCAAAGCTGGGAGGAAAAAACTGTTAAAGATCTGGAAGGTTTTGTTTAACAGTATCTTAAGAGGAGAAGTACCACCACCCTGGTAGAAAGCAGTGGTAGTTGTAATACCTAAAGAGGGTAAGGATCCATCATACCCAGCTTCATACAGGCCCATTTCAATATTAAACCATGATTATAAAGTGTTCAAGTCTATAATAGCTAAAATAATGGTAAAAGTAATGCCAAAACTGATAGATCTCTATCAATATCCTTTTACTCCCACCACATTTCCAAACTTTGGAACTTACTTACCCAACATAAAATTAAGGCCATCAACCTGCACTAATTCAAAAAAATGCCCAAAAGACCACCTCACCAGCAGGTTCTGCTCCTGTACCAGCCCAGGCTAACATCACATACGTCTCTTTATATCCTTCCCCCCTGTGATACTAGGCACCACACAGACTCCTATACCACTATTTACAATCTCCCACATATCCCCCCATCTTCTTACTAACCTAGCACTACAGAGCTAACAACACCTACCAGGTATTTAGACTAATGAAACATAGACCAATATATTCATTCTGGCCACACCTATGCTAACATTCAGGTCTACTCTTGCTAAAAGGGATCACACACACACACACACACACAGACACACAGACACACACACACAGACACACAGACACACACACACACACACACACACACACACACACACACACACACACACACACACACACACACACACACACACACACACACACACACACACACACACACACACACACACACACACACACACATCTAGGATACTTGCTTGGAAAAGCAAGTGTCCGAATCCATATATACCGATCACAGTTTAACGAAAGTGCTTTAATCGAAAAAGCGCTTCCGTTAAACTGTGGAAAAAAACAAAACAAAACCATTAATTAAATGTTTTTGCAGGGGGGCTTCACCCCCCTGCACCCCCCAACATGGGGGGCTGTGCCCCCCACACACCCCCTACTTAAATATTCTCACTCCAAGGTCGCACTACAGTGGAGTAAAGGAATATTCCCTTACTCGCACTGCAGTGCGACCAGCACACCACTCACACATACCCGAAACTGCTGCTTAGATGAACAGCAATTTCGGGTATGTTTGAGCGCAAATTTGACTTTCAGTGAAAGTTAAATTGGCGCAAGTGTCCGGATTCCATATATATATATATATATATATATATATATATATATATATATATATATATATATATCGTAAAATTGTAATTCCAAATAACGGTCTTTTTACCTCTGCAAACTTCTTATCACATACTCTGATGTACAATTCTTTTACTTGTCTTAAATGCTTTTGTAAATGCCTTATAAAAATGCACACTGTAACTTTTTGTGGAGCTTTTCTCCATGGGCCTCTGCTGAAAATGGGCTTCCACCCAGTTGGACTATCCCGGTAAACAAATGTAAAATAAAATGTGGTTTTGTGGAGGGAAGGCAAACATGACATTAACAGAAGATTGATGATCTAGAGGGAAGAGGAATGTAAGAAAATGCCATTGTTGTTGGTGGGTCTTGATGCAGAGAAAGCATTTGACAGTGGAAACTGGGTCTTTATGAGCAGGGCAATGGAAGCATTTGCATTTCCTGAAAAAATTATAAAGCTGATTAGGAGAATATATGAGCGATCGGAGGTGAAAATTAAAGTTGGTGGGGTCCTCTCTGATAATTTGTGCTTCAGCAGAGGAACTAGGCAGAGGTGTCCTGTTTCACCTTTATTATTTGCATTATATTTAGAACCATTGGCAGGGAAGATAAGGGACTCAGAAATTCAAGGATATAACTGGTGTGGTAGTCAAGAGAAGCTGGCTTTATTTGCAAATGATATTATTTTGTACCTGACAAAACCAGCAAAAGCCATTACAGTGTTGTGGAACATTTTGAGACAGTTTCAGATCTTTTCGGGATAGAAAATTACTGAAGCTAAAACAAAGGCAATAGCTGTGAATTTTGTACCCATACATGAACTGGTTCAGAATACCTGTATTTATGGGGACATGATAAAATTAAATATTTAGGAGTATGGATTAAAAATGATTCTAGCATGGCAGCTAAGGATATGTGGGAACAGACTAAACAAAAGATAATACAAAAACTGAGAAAATGGAAGCTTTGCTATATGGATATGGAGAGTAAGATACAAGCAGTTAAAATGTTTTTAGTCCCTTTAGTCTTATATACAGTCCAGGCATATTTTTATCAAACAGAGTAGAAGTTGTGGGTAGCAATTAATAAAGAGGTGAAGGACTTTATCTGGGAGGGGAAGATGGCAAGAGTCAAGTGGGACAAGCTGATTCTTCAAGTAGAACAGGGAGATTGGGATTACCCAATCTGAAGGGGTATTTCAGAGCTACAGAGTTAAGACTCCTATACACAGCACAAGTATAAAACCATAATTTAAAGTAGAAAGGGTTGATGATGAAACATGGGGGAACCTTAAAACACTGGGATTTTGGATGCAGGCCTTTAAGGAGACTGGGATTTTGGATGCAGGCCTTTAAGGAGAACAACAAAATTCATGCAGAATATTATATCCATAAAGTAGCAGAATGTATTCTAATAAGTAAACCAACACAAGAATGGAAGCCTATAGGGATGACTGCAATTAGGGATACAGACAATAGGCAAGAGAGGGCCAGAACTTACTGGAGAAAACTGGCAAAGGAATCAAGGTATTAGGTGCAAATAACTAGACAGGGAAAGATGATAGAATGGGAAGACGCCAAGAATTTATTTGAACTGCAGGTTAGAGACTGCCTTCCCTATCAGGGATTGATATCAAAATATAGGCAAAGAGGAAGAAATAGGGGGGGGTCCTAAACAAAAGACCAGCACTGGTAGAGTTTTTAATAGAATCTAGAACAGAAGCTGCCATTATAAAAAGGAATAATTAGTGGAACATATAAAATATTGCATGATAACTATAAGAATCAATCAAAGGAGGTTAGAAAGGATTGGGAAGCGAGACTGGACAAGCAATTCGCAAACAAACAATGGGAGGACATATGTATGTCTCCCAAATATGCAACAAAATCTAGAAGAGTTAGGATTATCACCTGGAAATGTTTACAGAGATATTCTTATACCAGAAGTAGACTCCAGAGAATATTTCCTCAGGTAGACAGTAAATGGAGGTGTGAAGGGGAAGTAAGAGGTAACTGGGAACATATTTTCTGGGAGTGAGGTGATTTGGCAGACTTTAACAATTCCCTGAGGGATGCACTGTCAGATGCTGGGTGGGCAGATAGGTCTGATGAGGGAAATAATTTTTCTGAACTATGATACAGAATCGAATTGCCTAGGCATGGTAAGGCCTTGCTAAGTCTAATAATGGCAGCTGCCAAAAAACAATTACTAGAAAATGGAGATCAAAATCTAAACCAACTATACTGGAAGTATTGAATATAGTAACAGAGATAAAACAACTGGAATTGAGATCTTCAGAAAAGGGTGGGAGCAAACTACATAGGTAAACAATAGGATTAATGGGAACAATACATACAGGGGAGAAATGAGGCCTAAAAGGCAGCAGGACGTAAATGAGCTATGTAATGTTTGAGTGAGAAAGATTGGGTAGATTATAAGCAATGTAAAACATTTGCAACTGGGAGTGTGTCAGTTTGGATTGTGATGTAAAATGCTTGTGACTAGGATTGTGTTGGTGTGGTTTATTTTAATTTATATAAATGTATGATTGCCTATGTAGAAAGTGATGATTTAATTAAGTTGTTTCTTGTTTAAAAAAAGAGCAATATAGCAATATATGTGAAGTATAATGTGTGTTATGTTAATATAATTTGATTACTTTTATATGAATGCAAACTTGCCTTTGTCACTAGTGATAATTCAATAAAGGTGTTTGAAAAAAAACTACTGTTAAGGTAAGTGCAACTTACACATCTGGACTATATTCATCATTCTCAATACTGCAGTAAACTTTGCTATATGAGTTGATTACCAAAGCCTACCCAAAACAAGAGGGGGAAGGATAAGGAGCCACTGGAATGATCCTTGCAAAGCCAGTTCCGGACATGGAAAAGGAATAATATATTTTTTTTAATAGGGCAATAATTTGTGTGTTGAAGAGCTCCCCTATGGGGACTTAACTGCCAGAAATTAAGTTGAAGCTGACTGCTGCTCCTCTGAAGCCTCAGAGATGCTTCCTCTCAAGGTGGCAAGAAATTAATGAAATTGTCTACACTGTGAATGGTGATTTCCCTCCAAGGGGCAAGCCAATACGCAGTCAAAGTGAACGTGTGTGGAAGAGAGTCAAAGCTTTGTGAAGCTGGTCAGTTGTTACATCCTACACAGGATACAACCCATATAGCTGCAGGCTACTGCAGCAGTGAAAATTATAATTTATTAGACTTTCTGAGAGCAGATGGCTGAATGTCAGGTAAATGCTAGCTGAAAAAAAGGCATACAATGAAATATGACATTCCAGGAGGAACAGCTGCAGGTTTAGGAAAATTTGCCCATTACAAATCATATCTTTGGTGGAATTCTTTTGTCACACTGATACAACCCACATAGACAATGGTTACTGCATTAGTGAGAATAATGAACATTATAATTTTATCAGATTTTCTGAGAGCAGGTAGCTGACTGTCAGATAATGCTGACTGCAAAGAGAGCATCCTGTAAGTCTGACAGCACAGCATGTTGGGGAAAATGCATTGGTAACAAATCAATATCTTTGCTGGAATTTGTTCCCACTGAAAGAAGTCCTTCATTCTTGCAATAGTATAAGAAACATACAACTCTTCAGGAAGGGAACTTGAAGAATAACTTTCCACACAGTCAGATTCTCCACACTGTGGAGTGGGGGATTTTAAGAACACAGTTAAATTCTAAATCCTGTCCCTCAGACTGGTGATTAGAATCTGACACAGAGGAAAATCATTATCTTTTTACATGAAAGGAAGACTCAACGTGTAAAGACTGAACGGTTTTAAATAAACTTTTAGCAAAGCTCAGCCAAACCTCTTTATGTGCTTTAAGAAGAAGATAAATATCGAACGTTATGTCTATTTCTTCTGGGAGACCGCCCAGAAAAACAATAGTTTGAAGGATGGTCCTTTCCCTGGTAATGAAGCTTCTCAGAGCAGCATAGCAAATGAGAATAACCCAGTCCTTTCATCGATGTTGGCAAGAGTGGTTCTCTCTTACCTAACAAGGACAGGTTTAATAGCCACAAAAAACTTGCCTGTCTCCCAGTCCTTAATGGCTTGTTCTCAGAACCAGCACCAGTGGGGGGGGGGGGGGTGACGTGGTCCAAAGAACAGATGGCCACAGCTGAGTCATCTATCTGTGGCTGAGGTGAAGGGTAATCTAAGAGTCAAGGATGAAGTCCCTGGATAACTTTTCTCTTCTTGTTGCTCAAGTAGAGGATGACTGAGTTATCTGAACACAGGTCCATGTCTTTGCCGCAAAAGGTGTCCGACAAGCAGTTAGCCGAGCTTTGAAGACATGGTCTTACCTCTTGACAGAAAAGTTATGTTTAAAGGTAAAGTTTTTGTTTTTAAGGGACTACTACTAGAAACACTAGCTCCGGTCCCTAAAAGCACTTTTGACAGAAAAGTAACACTTTTCCTCAAAAAAAAAAATAATTAAAAGGGGAATCCCCACAGGGATCTAGGATTGTCTATCTACTGAGAAAAGTGTCTGACTGAGAGAGCTCAGCTTCCAGTTTAGCTGTATAGTTGCTATAAGATCCTTGAAGAACTGGTCTTACCTCTGGACAGAAAAGTTAAGGTGTGAGGTAAACTTTTTAAGTGACAAGCACTAAACACACAAGCCCCAGTCCATAACAACACTGACAGAAAAGTAACATGTTTCCTCATAAAATGTAATAAATAATAAGGGACACCCTAAAGGGGCTCATGACTGTCTATCTACTGAAAAAGATGTCTGACAAACTGATTGCGGAGCTTAGGATAGTTGGTGAAACACTCTGGCAGGAAAATCATTTTTGAGGTAAACAGTTTTAATAACGAGCTCCAAAACCACAAGTCCTAGCTCTGTTTTTTGCTCCGACTGCCTTTTCCCGCCTAAAAAGCGAGTTTCTAACTGATCTGTGCTTGAAAAAGTTTTAATTGCATTGCCTTCCTGCTTTTTTTACAGTTTTGCACTTGTTAGAGATCATTTTAAGTCGTTTTGTATTGTATAACTGTTGTAGGCTACACACTAAAGTGCGCTAGCCTGTTTATAGCATTTACTGTGTTTTCTGTGTGTTTTTCTGCTGTTTCCTGAAAAAAAAAATAAAATTCTCTTTTCCTGCCTTTGCTGAACTAGATTAGTCCAGATTTCAGGCTTGCTGAATTCCAGACTGTGGTATAGGTTCCTGTATTGCCCATATCCTTACTTGGAAAGGAGGAAGCTTGTCTGTTCACCAGTGAGAGTAGGGAGCTTTGAGTAGCCTATCTGTCCCTGGAGGAGTGGTCTCAGCCCAGAAACTAGTAGCTTATTGGCCGTTTTGGGTCAATTCTTATCTCTTTCAGTTTCCCTGCTTTAAAACCCACAATTGCGCGGTTTTGCGTGATTTTGCGCATAGCGCAGCATCAGGCAGCGCCGCTTAAACAGGTTTAAACTATCCCCGGCTCCACAAAGTCTACTCTTCACTTTTTCCCTTAGAACTGTTCTAACTCTCAAAGTAAGCACTCTATTTTCATTCTAAAGCCCTGCACTTGCTCTTATAAGTAATCTTATAAGTAAACACTAACAAACTAAAGCACTACACCCTCTCATACTCTTTATAAGTACTAGGCTCCCTACCGGTCCATTCTGATTAGTGAAAAATCAGTTCCTTATACTTCTCTGGCATGTCCAAAGGTCAGTTTCAAGTTTACTCTCCAGTCCAGCTAGTGAATCTGGGAATCTTGAGGCAATGTTACAATTGCTTTATGTACACAGACCACCCTCTCCTCCTCCCAACAAGCTCAAATATATGTGAGAGATGCAACTATACAGCTAAACTGGAAGCTGAGCTCTCTCAACCCAGAACTGGCACAGTCAGTCAGGAGGAGAAGGAAACCACACACACACAACAAATCCAGTCTCACATAGACCTATCGTATCAGCAAACCAAACACATAAACACACAAAAACATACTCGGAGGGTCTAAATAAAAATCTGCCAAGGCAGCAGAGACCTCCAAAGCAGACATCCAAGCAACCGCTACCCCACAACAATACCCACGTATCACATATTTCACAAAGTCAGTGTGCCACATAATCAAAGCACTTAAGGCTAAACAAAACACCTAATGCACTTGTAATAGGTGACTCTATTGTCAGACACACTGACGTCCCACTCACCAGACTGAACAAGGAGAAGGTCACTGTGGGCTGCCTGTCGGGTGCCAGGATCCACCACATAACACAAGCACTCAGGTCACTCCAAAGCAAGTACAAATATGACTCCGTCATTGTCCATGCTGGTGTGAATGACCTGAGACGTACCTCCCTGGACTATATGAAAAGAAACATAGAGGAGCTCTCTGATCATGTAGCCCAGGCCGGTATGACCCTGACCTTGAGCAGCATCTTGCCCTCACCAAGAATGATGCCACATTATAAAGACAAAATGATCAATTTTAACAATTGGCTAAAGTATTGGTGTCATTCAAAGGGGATCCAGTGTCTGTCAGCCTGGAACGACATGCTCAACAAACCACATTGCTTCGCTAGGGACGGCTTGCACCTGTCACCTCTGGGCTTTCGAATACTGGCTTGCTAAGGCTCTTGCCACCCCCATAGTGCCTTTTTTAGGCAAGGCTCAAAAGACAAACCCACCTCCATAGACAACACAAGGAAAAAAAACTAAGGGTAATGCTGCTCAACACCAGAAGTCTAAACCTCAAGATGCATGCACTCGAGGCTCTCCTCAGTGTGGAGAATATTAATATCTGTGCAGTAACAGAAACCTGGTTCAAGGCTCCTGAGAGCACCCCAGCACTACCAGGTTATACCTCATACCATGCTTTTCTGCCACAAAACTCAGACCGAATCACAAAAGGAGGGGGTTATCCATATTCATCAAAGATACCCACACCTCCTGGTTAGTGGCACTGCACGAAGCATCGGAGACCATCCATGTGCAACTAACAGTGGGCAAAACTGCCTTTTCAGTTTGTAGCCTGCTACAGACCACCCTCCCAAACTCAAGAACCCCACTCAGCATTCCTGAGAACACTGGAGAATATGAAGGTCTCTCGAAACACCATAATATTGGGTGACTTCAACTACCCAAACATTGACTGGAAAAACTACTCAAGCCCCAACACCCTAGCCCAATTGTTCCTAGAATTTATAAACTCAAATGCTATGGAACAACTGGTCACCACTCCCACAAGAGGGGACAACATATTGGACCTGGTCATCACCCACATGGGGACTCTATGTTCCACACCAGAGGTAAACCCCTCATTGGTAAGATCAGACCATAAATTAATCTCACTGGACATCCATATCCCGTCCCCACCCCCAGCCATGGAAACCACGGTGAAAAATTTCTGAAAAGCGAACTTCACACTTCTCAAAACCAAGGTGGAATCCTTCAAAGCCCCCGGGCCAGTGGAAAATACTGCCCAAACCGCAGAATCCTTTACAAACGCATTTTATGGACACCTACAGGAATGCATGGATCGTGCTATCCTAAATAAAACCAAGACTCACTCCTCCAAAGGCAGGAGACCTGTCTGGTGGACCCCGGCCATAAATAAGCTATACAACAGAAGGAGGATGCTACTACATGATAGAGCAAAATCCCAAAAAGGGACGGCTTCTCTGATCTGTACTAGCAGGCAACTACGATCCCTCATAAAATCATCCAAGGCCAGCTTCGAAAGAAAAATTGCACAAGACGCTAAAGATAATCACAAGGCTTTCTTTAGTTATGTCAGGAATCTGGGTGCCAACTCCCAGATATGCTCTGAGTTAGAGCAAAATGACAAAAAATACACTGAACCCACAGACATTGCCAACATCCTGGCAGACAGGTTCAGTGCAAACCCCCCCCCCCCCCCAAAAGAGCAAATGTCCATCTCAACAAAATGTAGCCTCCCTGACATCACAGATGCACAGGTGAAAGCTGCCCTCTCAAAAGCAAAAAACACAGCATCAATGGGACCGGACGGTGCCCTGGGCTGTGTCTTACATGAGCTCCAAGAAGAACTGAACCCTCACATAAAGTCACTGTTCAATCTCAGCCTTACTACAGGATATGTACCCAAAGAATGGTGTACAGCAACAGTGGTCCTGCTCCACAAAGGTGGAGCCACAACGGACCCCGGTAACTATCACCCCATAAGCCTGACTAGCCTGGTCTACAAAGCTATGGAGCGTATCATCATGGAACTCATAAACAAAGACATTGGGAACCTCCAGACACTGGATCCTACCCAATTCGGCTTTGTTAAGAGCAGATCTTGCCTCTTAAACCTAGTTGACTTCTTTGAAACAGTTACTAAGGCCATAGATGAAGGGAAGGTAGTCCACACAGCCTACCTGGACCTCGCAAAAGCCATCGACACAATACCCCACTCGGGCATCATAAATAAGCTCACCAGCTTAAATATCAACCCCTATGTCACAAGATGGGTTGAAAACTGCCTCAGGGATAGAACCCACATGGTCAGAATTGCGGGCGCCATGTCAGACTCAAAACCAGTTACAAGTGGCGTCCCACAGGGCTCAGCCCTGGGACCTCTCTTGTTCGGTATATACTTCTCTGAGGTACAGGCTAACACGGGAGGACTATGGCTGACCAAGTTCGCAGATGACTGCAAACTGGGAGCCATAATCAACTCTCCAGCTGACATAAGCATCCTCCAAAAAGGTCTCACAGAGACGGATACCTGGTGCCAGAGCCATGGCCTCAAGCTAAATGCCAAAAAGTGCATAGTCATCCCCTTTGGCAAAAACAAAGTGCCCACAAATTACCACATAGGTGGTAATCCATTAAGTAAGGAAGAAGTAATTAGGGATTTGGGGACCCAAGTAGACAGTAATCTCTCCTTTGACAATCACGTTGCCAAAGTGGTTAGAAAGACCTTCTATATAGCCCACCTTATCATGAAAGGGTTCACATCTAGATCAAGAGAGGTCATTGTGCCCCTCTACTCATCACTCATCAGGCCCATAATTGAATACAATGCCCCCTTTGGGATGTACCTTACCTGACACCTGCAACAACTGGAGAGACCCCAAAAGTACCTCACCAAGAGGATCAAGGGCCTCAAACAGATGCCCTATGCAGTTCAGCCAAAGAAACTCCAGCTCTACTCAGTTGCTTACCGCCTACTCAGAGGCGACCTATGCCTGACATATAAAGCCATGTCCAACCCAGAATTAATGGACATGCTCCACCTCAGGAAATCCAAATCCCTTAGAGCTACACGCTCCAGGGACTTAAACCTCGGCACGACAATAAATAGGACATGCTGGAGGGACAGATTCATATCCCAAAGGCTCCCCTCACTCTGGAACAGGATCCCTATACATGTTAGGCAGAGCTCCTCACTAACTCTTTTTAAGAGAAATCTTGATGAGTGGATGGAGGATCGTAAGTTTACCCCTGGGATCTCTTCTATGTCCTTGCTAGACAGAGGCACAGTAAACTAACTTTAAAAGGGCTATCTTCTGTGACCTTAACTAATCTAAAAGGGAGGCAAAAGCCAAACACACTCGGGTTAGGCTTATAAATGCCCTAGGGCAGATAGCCTAGTATCAACCTATGAACCTATAAGATGAAAAAGTAAAGCTTTTTCTTACAAAAAAAAAAATCAGTTATTTGAAAGTCATTTCACACATGGAACCATGACCAGAAAATGTAAAATCTGATATAAAACTTTTAGTGATAACTACTACAAACACCAACTGCAGCCTTTAGTAAATATTTCTGACCAAAAAGAACAACTTTTCTTCACAAAAATGATGAAGTGAAAGGTATTCCCTAATGGGGTACTTATTTGCCTACCCTTGGTAAAGTGCTAGCTGACCATCAATCACTCAAAGCCCACAAGGAAGAGTACACTCTGACAGCAAGAAAGCTCTGATGTTTTGGCACCCTAGTCAATGATTTTATATTGCTTTCCTCAGGCTCCACAATGGCTAGGTTGTGTGGAGTGCCTAAAGATTTGGAAGCTGGCTCTCTGGTCTGCTGCTTGGCAGGATGCCCCACATACCTTAGGCTACTGCATCAGTGATCTAATGATGATCTACTGTTGCCTGGCCCTAAAGGGAGTTACTAGTATCATCTTTGGACAGTCCTTCTGAAACTTTACAAGAGCCCTGTTTATCTCAGGAAAGGATGAAAATGTACATGGAAAAATCCACATTCATAGGAATGATAAGACATCTGTCTTCTAGGCCTTTGTCCAAGGAGTCATGGAACAGAATTTATTTAACCATCTGTTGTGAATGGAGGCAAATAGATGTACTTGAGGTACTCCCCAAAGGAGGATCAATTCCTGGAAAACCCATTGGTGCAGCTTCCATTTGTAGGCTGTCCTGGTCTTGCTCAGCTTGTCTGCTATAATTCTTTGTGCTAATGGACTCAGACTATCCTAAGTTCCACATTCGTAAGTAGCCTGGAAATTTAGATTTTGTTGAAGTACTAGTTCCCATGTACCATAACTAATCTATAAAGGGGTAAGACTTGGATCTCCCATTTGTTTATATACCGTATCACTGCGGTATTGTTTGGGATTAGTAGCAAAGGGACTGGAATCCAAAGATGACTTAAGATATTTGAGAGCATTGATTAGTGCCTTGTTTTCATTGATACTGGTATGTTCCTCAGACCCTGAACTTTTACCCACTTGGATACAGCAACCCAAGAAAAGTTTGAGGCATCTGTGGTAGGAGATGAATACGGGTTGGACGAGTAAAAGGAAGACCTGGGTTAAAGAACAACTGAGCCACCCACTAGAGAAGCTCCCTTTTTTTCAATCCTCAGTACTGGGATCTGAAATGACATGGGGTGCTAGTGTTGGGTCCAAGATGATTTGAATCTTTGTCATGTATAGTTTGGCCAAATAAATCATGAGAATTGTAGAAGCCATGAAGCTTAGAATACTGAGATATTTCCTAGTAGATATCAGAACCTGGTTGGAAAATATCAGAAACTACTCCTCGTAAAACTCCACTTTGTCCTGAGGAAGATAAGCCATCAAAAGAGATATAAGTAGAAGACATACATGAAAGACTATCCAGTGTGACAGGATGAGAGACGATTTTTTTATCTGGTCATCATACATCCCAGACTGAGGAAAAGTGCTTTTTTTTTGTTTTGTTTTTTTACCCAAGCCATGGATTCCCAATAAATACGGAAAAATGTTAATGCCCTGTAACCTGCATTGGGTTGTTCCAGGAGCCAGGCACTTTATAAAAACACTTGGTGCTGTTGATCACCCAAAGGGTAAAGCAGAGCATTGAAAATATAAACCAGACACAGTCAAATGTAAAAAGCATCTGAAATCCTTGAGATTTGGAATGTGATGATGATAAACATAATTTAAATCCAGAGTTACTAGAAAAATGAGAGGCAGAATGAGAAATAATGATGATTGTAGAGAAATATTTTGAATTTTGGGATTATGATGTGAAGGTTCAGAAAACAGGTTAAAGACAGTTATCCAGGTTTCATTATTGAATAAAATCCTTCCGCTATTTGATCTGAGGGAAAAGGTTCTATAACTCCCTGAAACAGCATTTAATGTAGGTTACAAGGAAAATTAAAGTTATGTACTTTCCATAACATTAGATCCATGTTGTCTGATTTTCATCTGGTTCAAACATATGGGTTGTCAGATTTGACCAGATCCAACCTCAGCTCAGACACTGAAGCTTCTTTGGATCCAGAGCTCTGACTCCTCCCCCGACTCCATCTTAGCTGCTCAGATCGAGTTTGCCCCCATCTTTGTCTCATATCTGAACAATCCTACAGAAAAAAATCTCTAATTTAGATAGTCCCAACCAGCTGAGGAAGACTGGGTGCACAGACAGGGAATAAAAGGTCTTATCAATCATCTCAAACCCATCGTTGACAATCTGGAAGGGGACAGGAGGGAGGGAGTTTGAACCCAATGAAAATCAGACAACATGGATCTAATGTTATGGCAAGCACATAATTTTTGTATCTGATGTTGTCTATATTTGTCCATTTGAAATATATGGGACAGAATCCTAAGCTATCAAACTGGGCAGTATCAAGGAAGGACATTTTTTCTTATGATGGAAACCAAAAGAAAAATGCAACCTGGAATGTACATCCAGTTTATAATGAGAGACAAATGTGTGTACTGTAGGCCAAGTAGGCACGGCACACATGTCATTAATGGAAAGTCCTCTAGAGAGTCTTTGGAAGTAGAAAATGCTCTTGTTGAATGAGCCTTAGGCTTACCTGATAAGGGCAACTTCTTCTTATGACAGACAAAGGAAATACAATTTGACAACCATCGCGACCAAGTAACCCTCACTACTGCTTTTCCGAACTTTGGTTTTGAAAATGAAATGAACAACTGATCATCTCTTCTGAAATGTTTTGTTTTATGAATGTAGAATCAGAGTTGTCTGTGGACATCTAACACATGCAACGTGTTCTCCTTTCATTGAATATCAGGAGAAGAATGTTGTAAGTTTATGGACAGGTTTAGGTTTATTTTAGATGCCACCTTAGGAATAAAGGATGCATTTTTTTCTAAGAGAGACTCTATCCTTGTGAAATATTAAATAGGGAGGCTTACACGAGAGTGCCTGTAACTCCAAAATTCCTCTGGCTGATGTCACTGCCACTAGGAAATTGGTTTCCAAGCATGGAACTCTAAATCTGCTGTGGCTGCAGGTTCAAATGGAACTGAGTCAGAGCTTGCAGCATAATGGTGATGTCCTATGGAGGGACTGGGTCTCTAATCAGACGTCTTAGTAGGAAAGTGCCCTTCAAAAAAGTTTTAGAGAGATTTTCAGTGAAGCTATAGGAGTGTCCCTGCATTGCAATAGCCACCATATGAACCTTGGTGATGGGATAGCTGGAACTTTTATCAAAGAGCTCAGATAAAAATTCTAGTATGGATGGAACAAGTGCTGAAAAAGGGACAAGCCTTTTAGAAAAGGCCTCAAATAAAGAATCTCTTCCATTTGCTCTGGTATATATATCTTTCTAGTAGCCAGTTTCTGAGAATCAGAAAGAACAATGACTAGTACAGGGGAAAAAGCCTGGCATCTCCACCTATATTAAAAAATTGGAGGTACCATGCAGTCAGCTTCATGGATTTCTGATCTGGTGAAGGCGGTCTGAATGGGTGAGTGAGTAGATTTAGATCATGATCCAAAATCCATGGGGGATGTACTAATAGAAGCCATAGGTAGGAGAACCATGCTCAGCCTGGCCTCACACTGTCTTGCTTTCTGTATGAATTTGTTTATTAGGGGCAATAGTAGAAAAGCATATAGGAGATATGGGGACCAATTGTGAACCAGAATGCCTCATGGTGACTGACCCTGTGAAGGGATCACTCCAAAATACTGCTATATTTGTTGTTAAGACAGGACGCAAATAGGTCTCAGCAAGGTTTACCCCAACAACTGAAGATCAAATGTGCCACTGTAAGATTGAGAGACCACTTGTGAGACATCAGGATAGTTCTGCTCAATTTGTCTGCTAACACACTGGTTGAACCTGGGATATGACTTGCTAAAAGAAAGCAGTGTCAAGACACT
Source organism: Protopterus annectens (assembly GCF_019279795.1). Lineage (NCBI taxonomy): Eukaryota > Metazoa > Chordata > Ceratodontiformes > Protopteridae > Protopterus > Protopterus annectens. The sequence goes on from NC_056732.1 coordinate 1,384,282,262, forward strand.
GCCCACAGCAAAACTATCATGGTCTCCTGACACCAAGGATAAGAACGGTTTCCTCTCTGTCTGTTGATGTACTATACTTCTCCAATGCTGTCTGTCTATATGGAAATCACACCCTTAGGGAAGAGACCTCAGAATGCCTGCAACCCTAGTAGGACCACCCTCAGCTCCAAGACACTGATGTAAAGACTGGCCTCTAGGGATGACCGCATACCTTGGACCACTCTTCCTTCAAACTATCCCCCAGTTTAGAATGGAGGCATCTGTGGCTGCTACTGCTACCTGTGAATCTGTGTGGAAAGGGCACACCTTGGTTACTGTTGGACATGTTACCCATCAAGCAATGTGTTGTCTGAAAACTTGAATAATTTGAATCTTTGCATGCAAGGGATGAATGAACTAAGACTTCTGTACTGCTAAAGGTCATTGCAGCACTCTCATATAGTACCTGGCTACAGTAACCATCAGAATTGTGGATGCCATTAACCCTAAAAGGTGCAGCAATAACCTCACTGCTGGTGATGGATGATGTAATACCTCCACGGCCATGAGGCAAAATGATAACACTCCGGACTGGGGAGGCTAACTACTTGAAGGGTGGCATCCTATAAATTCTATTTTCAGGGTTAACGTCAGGTGGCACTTTGGTAGATTCATGGCTATCCCTAAGTCTAGTAACAACTGGAGCACCTGGTCCTGGTGGTACAGTAGTAGATGCTTGGAAGTGTCAGTTAGGAGCCAATTGTTGAGGTACAGAAAAACTTGGATCATGAGTAGATGCAGATGCACTGCCACCACTGCCATGATCTTGGTGAACACCCTGAAGGCTGTGATGAGTCTGAAAGGCAGGGCTTGGAACTGGTAGTGACTAGTTCCCTGGAAGTGGAGACATCTCCTAGAGTGCTTTGCTATCCTGATATGATAATAGGTGTCCTGGAGATATATGAAGCACATCCAATTGTCCTTCCTCAGCAGAGGTAAAATGGACAGAATTGTGACCATCTGGAATTTTTCCCATTTCACAAATTGGTTTAGATGACTGAAATTCAGAATGGATCTGAGGACCTGTGTCTTCTTTAGTACCAAAAAGAATCTCAAATGGACTCTGGATTCTAACTGGTCTTCGGGCACAGTTGACTTTTTTCTAGCAGCTTTGAAATTTCTAAGGCTGCCAAGTCCCACTAACTGGATGAAACACTGGGATTTTCTTCTTTTTCTAAGGGGGAAGGGAAAAAGGAATTGAATAGCCACTGGACATTATCTTTAGTACCCAAGAGTCTGAAGTTACACTGTGCCAGGCTTGAGGATACAAAAATAAGTACCTCATGATTGCCTCCAAAGTGAAGCAGTCAGACAACTGTGCATGAGCACTGATAAGCTGTCTCAGAAAGGACAGTGAAAGCCCTATTTATGTGGTTTGCCTCTGCCTCTAAGGCATCGTCCATTAGCGTTACCTCCCCTGCAACAGGGAAACCTATAACTTGGGGTGCTGTGGTAAGAACTCTGTGATTTATGGAACCACATCATCCTTCCCAATCTCTAATTCCTACAGAAAGATCTCTGCAGGGATAAGAAGTGGACTCCCAGTGCAGAGAGTCTTAGCATTCTGTTGACTCCGAGTGAGTGTGTCTTTACCCTTAGGTCCAAATACAGTTGAAAAACCATAGGAGGCATTAAGAAAGGACAACTTAAAGTCTTCCACAAGTCACAAAGACACATCCAGGCATGGTGGTGCATGATAATGCTGGTATCTGCCTTTCTGGCTATGCCATCAACTGCTTTGGAGAGCAAACACATGTCCACATTTGAGGTGGATTGCAAGGTAAAAGGTTGGGAGTCCAATGTTTTTTGAGCATCCACAGGCAATACTCCTGAGAGGGTCTTGGTGAGCTGTTTGGTCAAGTATCTCTGGAATCTGGTTAAGTGAGCCAAATAATACAGTGATCTAAGAGAGAAAGCTGCTAATGCATAGGCCTTCTTCCCAAACCTGTCCATCACTCTCAACTCTCTGTTAGGGGGATGAACAGATGAGCTCTCTTCAGATAGTTCTTTTTGTATGACTGCTGCTACCACCACAGCATCCACTGCTGGTCCCTTGGTTCAGTGCTTCCTGTCCTTAGGAGCAGCTAAAAAACAATCCAGTTTCTTGGGGATGGGTTCCACCACACCAGGGTCTTTCTATGCCAGTTCAGCCATAAGGTCAATAAGGGGATCAATGAGTGTTACCACCCAAGACAATACTGGGCCAGAATTAATAGTTTCCAAGAACCCTGATTCATCAGGTGAAGGGTCTTGAGACAACCAACCCCTCTCTGCTTCATCAGTTCGACTATATCATCAAAGGTGACATCTTCAGAGAGGGAGCAAGGAGAAACCTCCCCTTCTGTTAAGTCAGTGTCTTTGGTGAAGGACTCCAGAGAAGAGTCTATGTGCTTCCATTTGCACATCTGTTTCTTGTGAGGACCTTCTGGGGGAATATCAGAAGGCTCAGAATCTGACTGGGAACTGACAAAGAAGACATCCTTAGGTAGCCTTTGAAACCAAACACCCCTGTCCAACAAGATAATGAGGAGAGGAATCAGACCCCCACTGGGGTGTGGATGGAGCCAAACAGGTTAGAAACACCTTATTCTTGGAACATACCAAGACCCTTTCAAAGGCCTCAAAGGCTGAAGCTGCAACAGGTACCAAGAATCCCCTCCAATCCAAAGATGAAAAGAAACCCTTGGCACCGCGTTTATGTCACATTATCAAAAGATGAAAATAACGAACTTTTAGTTATGTACTCACCATAACTTCAGATGTTTGGGATCCATCTCGCCTACATTCTGTACTGATGGGTTCGGAGCCGATCCCTCGGCTCCGACTCGGCACGCTTATGCTATAGAGCGAGGCCTCTTATTGGCTGAGCTATCTTTATCCCAGGATGCACCACCACTAATTCCCCCAGATCTTGTTTGTCCGCATTCATGCACACATGCACAACTTGATTATATAACCTTGTTAGATGTTTAAAGATGAAACAACAGGATTCGGACCTTCTGATATCCTCTGATCTCCAAGGAAGGGGGAAGGAGGGTGGGTTATTAGGAATGTAGGCGAGATGGATCCCAAACATTTGAAGTTATGGTGAGTACATAACTAAAAGATGTTATGTGATCCTATCTCGCCTACATTCTGTACTGATGGGACAGCGTCCCTAGCACCTAAATCCCGGGTGGCTCATTGGAAAACACTCCTGAGCACTGTGGAACCAAATGAAGCTCGTCCTCTAGATGCCACATCTAATTTGTAGTGGGAAATGAAGGTGCGCGGGGAAGACCATGTAGCTGCAGCACAAATGTCACTAATAGCAAGCTTAGAATGAAATGCTATCGAAGTAGCCATAGCCCTTGTAGAATGAGCCTTGACAGAGGTGGTAAGCTCTTTGTTAGAATAAAAATAAGCCTGAGTAATACAGTCTCTGATCCATTTGGCAATAGTGACCTTTGTGACAGTTTTGCCCAATTTGTTATCTGCAAAGGATACAAACAACTGATCTGTTTTCCTTGTTTGTTTGGTCCTGTCTAAATAAAAACGTAACTGCCTGTGGACATCTAGTGTGTGGAATATGAACTCCGCTTTGTTAGAGTATTTTGGGAAAAAAACTGGAAGCTCTAACGATTGTTGTAAGCAGAAAGTAGAACAAACTTTAGGGACAAAGGAAGGATTTGGTCTGAGGGATACTCTGTCTTTGTGGAAAACCAAGTACGGGGGTTTTACTGACAAAGCTTGAAGCTCTGAAACTCTTCTGGCAGAAGTAATCGCCACCAGAAAAGCTGTCTTCCATGATAGAAACTTTAGATCACATGTAGCTGCCGGTTCAAAGGGGAAAGAAGTCAAGGCGTGTAACACTATATCGAGATCCCATGGAGGTGCAGGATGAGAAATCGGCGGTCTTAATAGAGCAGCACCTTTCAAGAAGGTCTTACGCAATCTGTTGCTCATTAAGGGTGGGTCTATGGATTCGTGAAAATTAGAAATTGCTGCCAATTGTACCTTGATGGTAGAAACTGAAGAGCCTTGATTGAAAAGCGAAGTGAGAAATTTTAGTACTTCTGCCACGGGAATAGAAATGGGGTCCAGGCCCCGGAGTTGAGCCCAAATAGCAAATCTTTTCCATTTGCTAGAATACAGTTTCTTTGTAGCAGACTTATGGGCCGAAGATAATATGTGCACAACATCTGGATCCAATGTATGACTCCTGACTATCGTCGGAAGAGGAGGAGCCAAGCCGTCAATTTTAAGGTGTGTAGGGACTGGTGGAATAGTCCCGACTGATGAACCAGTAGGTCTGGGATCCGATCCAGGAACCATGGACCTTCCAGGGCATGTTTCCGAAGATAGGGGAACCACACTTGACGAGGCCAATAAGCAGCAATTAAGATCATTTTGCTCCCCAAGAGAGATGCCTTTTGAATCACTCTGGGAAAGAGAGGAACTGGAGGAAAGGCATAAAGCAAGCCGGTGGGCCAAGGATGGACTAAAGTGTCCATGGGGCTCTTCCCCGGAGCCGGGGTTAGGGAGAAGAATTCTTTGCACTTCGCATTCAGAGGAGTCGCAAAGAGGTCGCAACACAGAACTCCCCATTCGCTGAAAATCTGATTTGCAACCGTCATATTCAGAGACCATTCGTGAGGAGAGAGGATGGTCCTGCTCAATCTGTCAGCTATCACATTGGATTTGCCCGGTATGTGAGTAGCCACTAGGAAGCGTTTGGTCGAGACTGCCCATTTCCAAACTCTCATGGCCTCTCTGCAAAGAGAACAGGATCTGGTCCCTCCCTGTTTGTTCAGGTACCAAACAACTGACATGTTGTCTGAGTGAACAGCAATTACGCCCTGAGGGAGATAATCGTGAAGGGCTTGAAGGGACAGAAGTACTGCCCTCATTTCCAAGATATTGATATGAAGCAAGGTCTCTTCTGGATGCCATTTGCCTTGGACTGACCTGCCCAGGGAATGCCCCCCCCACCCCTTCTGGGAGGCGTCCGTGGTCAAAGTGGCCGCCGGAGGAGGCAGAACAAAGGGTCGTCCCTGATCCAAGTTGGAGGGCACTAGCCACCAGCGAAGGTCCCGTCTGCAAGATTCCGTGATCCATACAAGGTGACTGAGGGGGAGTTCCTGAAAGGACCACTGAGCTGAAAGAAGCCACTGGAGAATTCTCATGTGCAACCTTGCCAAGGGGACTAGAAGAACCGTGGCAGACATGGATCCCAATAGCTGCAAGACCATTCTGGCTGGGGCTTTGGATCTGGGAAGTAAGGCTCGAACTTGAGCCTGTATGGTTTGTATCATGTCTGTAGGTAGATAGACCCGCATTTGGTCTGAGTCTATCTCTACCCCTATGAATCTTATTCGTTGAGATGGCAGCAACACAGACTTTGGCCAATTGAAGGTGATTCCAAGGGAATTGCCCAGTGATATAGTGGCTTGTAGGTTCCGCAGAAGTAGATGCTTGGAGGTGGCAGTTAGGAGCCAGTCGTCTAGATATGGAAACACCTGGAATCCTAGACTTCTCAGGTGAGCAGTCACGACTGCCAAGCACTTGGTGAACACCCTGGGGGCTGTGGTGAGACCAAAGGGCAGCGCACGGAATTGAAAATGACTGCCTCCTAGGCTGAAGCGCAGATGTCTCCTGGACGCTTGATGTACCATGATATGATAATAAGCGTCCTTGAGATCTATGGAGCACATCCAAACACCTTTCTCCAACAATGGGAGAATGGTTTGTAGGGTGACCATTCGGAACTTGGACTTTCTGACTGAACGATTTAGGATGCTGAGGTCCAAAATGGGCCTCAAGTCCCCGGTCTTTTTTGGCACCAAAAAGAATCTTGAGTAAGTCCCTAATCCAATCTGGTCTGCGGGGACCGGTTGGATGACTCCTTTTTGCAGCAGCTTTGAAACTTCTAAGGCTGCGGTATCCCGTTGACTGGGTGGCGGGTTCAGGATTTTTTTGGACTGGGGGGGGGGGTGAGAGAATGGGATGGAGTAACCTCCGGCAATAATCCGAAGCACCCATCGGTCCTGAGTGATACATTCCCAGGCCTTTAGGTGCTTCGAGAAACGACCCCCGACTGGCTCCGGAGCAGCACAGTCGGGCAATCCCTCAGGGACTATGAAAGGCTGAAGAGCCACGAAAGGACTCGTGGTCTCCAGTGTTGCGAGGGCCTCTGCCGCCTCTGGGACGGCGTCTTCCAGAAGAATTTCCCCCTCCTCTGCCTCTGGAAGGGGAATCCTCCTGCTGCGAGGGGTAAGGCTTCTGAGATCTACGGAACCACATTTTCCCTCCTCTTTTAGCCTTGGGATAAGGCCGAAAGGGAGTGGAAAATCGTGCCCCTACGGCAGTCAGAGTCTTACCCTCCTGTTCACAGCGGGTTAGTGTGTCCTTTACCTTGGGTCCAAACAGGGAGGACCCATCAAAGGGGGCGTCGGCAAATGAAGACTTAAAGGCCTCCGCAAAATGACACAGGCGGAGCCAGGCTTGTCTCCGTAGAGCAACGCCTGTACCCGCTGCTCTACTCGCCCCTTCGGCCGCATAAGATATGAGCCTCATGGACGAGTTTGAAATGGACGACATTGTAGCCAGCTGAGAGCCAACCATCTGGGCCAGCTCCTCAGGCAGGTTACACAAGAGGGTATCGGATAGCTCCTTAATCAGATCCCTCTGAAATCTGGTAAAGTGCGTAAGGTAGTTCAAGGACCCCAGTGTAAAGGCCGCTGAACTGAGGGTGCGCTTTCCGTACCGATCCATGCTCCTAGACTCCTTATTAAGAGGATGGACGGACGTCGAAGCCTCTGCTACATCTTGCTGGGTAGCAGATGCCACCACCAAAGCATCTACAGCCACACCTTTAGTTAGGAACTCTTTATCAGGGGGCGCCGAGAGGAACTTGTTCGGACGAGCAGGCACCGGTTCCACAGAGTCTGGGTGTTCCCACGCCCTTCGACAGATCAAATCCAAGAGCTCATCGAAGGGCGGAGACACCCAGGAGGCGGAGGGCTGAGCCCCGAAGGCCTTCAGGAACACCGACTCATCAGCAGAAGGGGGTTTGGACTGCCAGCCGCCTCGTTGTTTTAGGGCTTCCAAGATGTCTGCGAAGGAGACATCATCCGAGGACGACTTAGGGGACCCCTCTGCATCATCGAGATCAGTGTCAGATGTCAGCGACTCATCAGGGGAGTCAACGTGCTTCCTCTTGCATGATCTTTTCCTGGGGGGTTCTTCCAAAGAGGCTTCAGAAGGACCTCCAGGAGGGGGAGAAACCCCAGCGGGGGTAACCTGAGGCCCAGGGGCTCCACTGTCTAAGGACAGGGGGACTGCCAATGACCCAGTTTTCGTATGCAGGGAAGGAGCTGGGGAAACCATGGAGGTAGCCAAGGAAGATTTGGCTAATGCACTCCTCATAGCCCTAAAGGCAGGACCACCAGAATCCTGGGAAGGTCCCACCTCCATGGCCATGACAGTGGACGGCACTCCCACCGCCGACGCACCAAGAGGGAGACTTGGGACCGAAAGCATCAATGCCGAAGCCTCCCCCCAGGGCCGAAGGAAGAAGTCCGTGTACTGAACTCCGACCCAAGAGCCGGAGTTGGAGCAAGGGTCGGGCCCGACCCTAACACCTCCACAGGTTCCATCAGCAGCGGCTCCAACGGTGCCGAAGCTGTTGGAGGAGGAACCACAGTAGGGGAGTGGACCATCGGCTCCGAAGCCAAATGGGCTGGAGCTGAAACTAGCTTTTGGAACACCGGAGACTGGAAGAGTCAAAGGAGCACCCTGTCGATGTCCGAATCAGACATCTTGGATGATCTAGAGGATACCGATCGGGCCCGAACCGATTTCTCCATCGGCTCCGAAGGGCTCGGGGACCGGCTCCGAATGGACTCAACAACTATCGGCTCCGGGGAAGGTCTCAAGGAAAATTCCCTCGGTGCCGATAAGGACTTCGGCTCTGAGGGGGAAGAGTCTGAGCCGGTAATCCTTATCGGCTCCAATATCAGTGGAGCCGATGTGGGTGACCCGCCTCTCGATGCTCCAGACCTCGGCTCCGAAACCAGAGGGGTCGAGGCTGGAGGCATCGAGGCAGACCGTTCTGACCTCGGCTCCGAAGTCCGTGGAGCCGATGGAGAAGTCTGCTTAGATTTTTTTGCGATCGGTTCCGACTGACTGGTCGGAGCCGATGCTTTCTTCTTTTTTGAAGGAGACGGAGAGGAAGATAAAGCCTCCTCGAAGGAAGGCTTGATTAATCCCTTGAGGATTAATTTGTTCTTCCTCTCCTGGAGGACTCTAGAAGAGAACGCGTGGCACACACTACACGACTCTTGTAGGTGCTTAGCACCTAAGCAATAGACGCACGAGGAGTGGTCGTCCGTTATGGACATTTTAAAACCACAGCTCGTGCATTTCTTAAACCCGGAGGGTTTGTGTTCTTTAGACATAACTGCTTTACCACAGAACCTATCTAAGAGAAAAACACTAACTTAATTAAAGATAAAGTTAAAACCAACAACTTTAACAAATTTATATATATATATATATATATATATATATATATATATATATATATATATATTTTTTTTTTTTAAACTAAACAGTAAACAGACAGAAGAAAGAAAGAGAGTCAAGACCCTCTAACTTAAACGGGTACTTGACCCAAGAAAGAAACACAAACAGCAAAGCAACAGGGGAAGGCCTCTCTAACTCAAACGGGAAACCTTCCCTGACTAAAAAAATCATGAATTTTCCAACAGAAATTCACCAATCACACTAATATAACAACAATAGCTGTTAAAACAGCTTTTGGGTTCAAAGTAAGGAAATTTGTGACAGGAAAAAGCCTAAATAAATAGTACTTAGCCCAGCCAAGTTGAGACCACGTCTAAGCTTGTTAGCGGCAAACGAGATCTGGGGGATTAGTGGTGGTGCATCCTGGGATAAAGATAGCTCAGCCAATAAGAGGCCTCGCTCTATAGCATAAGCGTGCCGAGTCGGAGCCGAGGGATCGGCTCCGAACCCATCAGTTCAGAATGTAGGCGAGATAGGATCACATAACATCATTATTTCATCGGCCCCAAAACATCTAAACATGAAAATATCAAACATTCAGAACAGCAAATTTTTTCCCATGGAAAAAATTTGCTGCTCCGAAATACATACACACAACACAAGCACATCAAACAAACAGCAACCACACACATGCACTTAAATTCCTACATCTAACCCTACACTAAACTAAACATACACTACTATCTACCCACTTACCTTAACCAAACCCTAACCCTAAGGTCTGTCTCTATCGCACACTCACCTAACCCGCGCCCTAAACCTAACTCACTTAAACCGCCCCTAACCCTAAATTCTGTCAATATCACACACACACGACTAACCCGCGCCCTAACCCTAATGTACAAACAATCCTGAACCCAACCCGTAACTTTCCACCACAGCACTAAGAATAGCGAAGCCACAGAAACGGCCAACTGAATTATTTCCCGAGGAAAGAATTTGCTGTTCTGCAGCTTCGCTATTCTTAGCATTCGCTGAATAGTGTTCGATATCAGAACATTCAAAGTTTTGATACTTTGATGTTCTGATACAGACCCTTGGCACCAACAGCTCCAAGACCCAAATCCAACCTTGAATCCGAGTTATCTAGGGCCAAAGATCCAAGAGAGAGAGATGGCTCTGAGAACTTCTGTGTTGACTCACACCCCCCCCCCCCCACAACTTGGCACAGCACTTCAGCTCCAAGTCTGATGGCTTCAGTGTCAACAAAGACAGGGATTCTGTCTGTGTCAAAGTGGTTTAAAACTCCTGTGCCAAAAAAGGTGCTCTGGGTTCAGCTGGATCCAACAACACTGGACCCAAAGAGTGGGCTGGTATGGGATTAATAAGAAGAGGGGTACGATGGCCAGTACTTGGTGCCTTCCCATGAGATGATACCAGGATAAGTCCAAGCTGGACATGTGTCCTCAAAAACTTTCTCATCATTCTGTCAACATCTTGCTTCATGAGACTTCCACATGATCAAGTCAAAGAAGCCACCGACGGTGGTCTGAAGTACCTTCTCTCTCTTTAAGACTAGGGGAGTGCAGTCTGAGACTCACCAGTTCCGGAGAGTACCTAGTTCTTGGGGATGGAGATTGGAGCCAAGATGCCATCAGTTCTGATCTGTGTGCACATTTCAGGTTGAGCCCAAGTGAAGATGTCAGTGCTGGAATGCATTTTTTAGTAATTTTTGATGGGGATTTGTCTGGTTTTCCCATTTGAATCTTTTCCTTCTATCCTTCCTTTTCTTTGTCTGATTCCTTGTTCTTTTCTTTAGTTTTTGTTTTGCCTTACTTCTTGGTCGGGGAGGAAGAACTTCAATGCGTCGCTCCTGTCTGTGTGGGAAGCAGCCTCTTCAGTACTAATCTGTCCCTTCTAGTTTGAAGAGCCTTTTGTGCTGAAGGTGCAGTGCATGGCTGACAATCTACATCTATATGGGCCATGCTTAAGCAGTAGACACCCTTACAGTAAGAACCCTGGGGAGGGAGCTTATGTCCTCACTTTGAACATTTCTTGAATCCAGAAGATTCAGACATCCTAATGTCCGTGAAAAAGCAAATGGACAGGATCATTTAAAAAAAAATCTTCCTCAACCTATGGATCTGATCCTCAGATCCTACTTGGCCAATGTTCTACAGCTCGTGGAAACCACAAACACTTGAGCTCCTCCATTACCCATAATTCTGTAGTCCTCCTCCTTCTCCAGATCTTGTTTGCAGCTCCCTAAAGTAAAACATTGCTATATTTTACATACTATGGAAAATCACTTCTCGGAGCTCAAAAAAAATGAACTTGGCTCCTGAGGCATTCTTCTGCCAGAAGTCATCAAAGAAACATGGCAGGTGGCTGGAGGGAGGGAAGTTGAGGAAGAATGAAAATGGACAACACAGATGGAACATTGTGGTGAGTACATAACTCCTTTATCTGATGTTGTCAGTTTTCATTTATTCCTCAATCTATGGGAAAGCCAGTTACCTGAATCCTAGGTGGACCCTAAGGAAGGATATCCTGAGTACTGTAGAGCCAGAGACTGCTCTTTCCCTGAGACCAGATCTGATTTGTAGTGAGTAATAAAGATATGATGGTTTGCCCAAATTGCAGCTGCACAAATATTATCCATGGAAGTTTTGGATATAAAGGCTAATGAAGTCACCATGGACCTCGTTGAATGGACCTTTAAGTGTTTAGGAAGGACCAAACTCAACTTGTTACAGATGAAGGAAATACAATCAGCTACCCATCTTGATGAAGTTACTTTTGAAACTGGTTGACCTAATTTGATTTCTGAAAAAGATACAAACAATTGGTCAGATTTCCTATAACGTAATTGTCTATGAACATCCAGTAAATGTAACATGTATTTGCCTTTGTTAGAAAAATTTGGAAAGAATACTGGTAGATTAATGGCTTGATTAATGTTAGATCCTGACAACACCTTAGGAAGGAAAGTAAGATTGGTTCTTAAAGGCTATCCTTGTGAAAGATTAAATATGGAGGCTCAGAAGATAAAGCCTGCAATTATTATACTCTTCTAGCCAATGTTATGGCTATGAGAAAAATTGTTTTCCATGTCAGATGTCATAATTCACATCTTGCAGCAGGTTCAAAATGTCTCTGAGTTACAGCCTGTAGCATTATGGTAAGATCCCACAGTACAGTAGGGTGAAGTGGGGCTTTAGTAAAAAGTCTCCTTTCATAAAGGCTTTACAAAGATGCAAAGATGCTAAGGTAGAATTATTAATTCCAATATGGAAACTGGAGATAGCAGCTAGCTGAACTTTAACTGCAGCAAGACTAGCCCCCCTCACTGAAAATGGAAGTCAGGAATCCAAGGATTTTATGTACTGGTGCTGAAAAAAGGGTCCATTTCATGTAGTTGTGCCCAAAGGGCAAATCTTTTCCATTTGCTCTTATAGATTTTTCTGGTAGAAGTCTTGTGAGAAGCTAAAAGAATGTGATGCACTGGAGATAAGAACTTTGGCATTTGGCTATTAATGGAATCGGGGATACCATGCAGTTAACTTGAGGCCCAAGATGTCTGGGTGAGTCATAGCTGTTGGGTGAGACAGGATGTCTGGAAATGGCTCTAGAATCCATGGTGGGTAACTACATGAGGCTAAAGGAAGGGAAAACAAATCTGTTCAGGCCAATAAGGGGCAATGAGGATCACTTTGCTCTTCAATCAAGATGCTTTCTTTAGGAATTTGGGGGTTAAGGGGATTGGGGATAAATATAAAGGAGACATGGGAGCCAATCATGAAGGAGAGCATCTCTTGGTGATTTTCCTGGTGGAGGGATTAGGGTAAAGAAACTGCTGCATTTGTTGTTCAGGTAAGATGCAAATAGGTCACAGCATGGCTGGCCCCATTTCCAAAATATCATTTCCGCCACTTTTTTGTTGAAAGACCACTAGTGAGGTAATAATATGGACCCGCTCAACTTGTCTGATATCACATTGGATTTCTCTGTTACATGCTTTGCTATGAGAAATTGATTTGAAGAGATCACCCACTGCCACAATATCACAGCTTCTCGACACAAGGGATAATATCTGGTTTCTCCTTGTTTGTTGATGTACTATACTACAGACATGTCCATTTGAATCACAATAGTCCCAATAGGGAGAGAGTCGGGAATGCCTGCAATGCTAGGAGCACTGCTCTCATTTCCAGCTCACTGATATGCAAGTTGGCCTCTTCGGGGGACCATGTACCCTAAACAGTCTTCCTCAAGAAATGTTCCCCCCACCCGATCTGGGAAGTGTCCATGGTCACTATGGCCTTGGGTTGAGGGAGGATGACTGGACAACCTTGCAAAAGTTGATCCACCACCAAAGGAATCTCTTGCAAGCCTGAGTTATGTTGATCTTAGTGGACAATGGCTGATGTAAGATGGACCACTGGGTTGCCAATGTCCATTGTAGAATTCTCATATGGTATTTTTGTAGTGGAAGCAGAACTACTGCCGCTGACATGGACCCCAGTGTCTGTTATACCATGCAGGCTGGCAGCGATGAACTCTGAATGATTCTGCTGACTGTTAATGGTTTGAACCCTCTGTAAGGGCAAAGATGCTATTATTAATGTTGTGTTGAAATTGGCTCCTATGAATTCTACAGACTGATAAGGCTGAAGTTGACATTTCTTGTGGTTGATTGTGATGCCTAGATTGGAACAAGTCTGCAGTACATAGTCTCAAGTTGTTATCAGTAGATGCTTGGTCGAAGCAGTAAGGAGTCAGTCATCTAATTGTGGAAACACCTGGAATCCCTGCAGTCTGAACTGAGCTGCTGCCACTACCATGCATTTGGTAAACACTCTGAGGGCTATGGTGAGACCAAAGGGCATTGCTCTGAACTGGCAGTGACTGGCTCTCCACTAGAAGTTTAGGTATCGCCTCGACTGTCTGTTAATTTTTATGTGATAGTATGCATCCTGGAAATCTACACAACACATCCAGTTAACCTTGTGCAGAAAAGGCAAAATGGACTGAACCATGACCATCCAGAACTTGGTAAGCTGGACCGACTTGTTCAGAATGTTAAGATCCAAGATTGTTCTCCAGTGCCCTGTCGTTTTTGTCACTAAAAACAATCTTGACTAAGTTCTGAATTTTTTCTGGTCTGGGGGATCTCTTGGATGACTCTTTTGTCTAAAAGCGTTTGCATTTCTAAAGCTACTGCTTTCCTCTGACTGGGTGGAATATCAAGCATTGTGTACTGTAATGGTGTTGAAAAGGAAAAGAGAATGATATAGCCTCTGGAAATGGTGGTGCAGGGATAAATTACCTCCCAACTACCTCCAGAGGTGGGCAATTGGGCCTCCTTTCAGGAGTGCTGAAAGGGTCTGTCACAGAAAGAATTTCTGAAGCCCTGGTTCTGCGGGTCTCCACTGCCATGTGGGTGGCATCTTCCTTTGGAGTTCCTCCCTCTACCTCGGGGAAAATTTTCTCCACATGGATCATGGAATGGACCCTGGGACTTCCTAAACCACATCTTTTGACCACCTTGCTGATTACTGGAAAAGTTTCTTTGAGGAGTTGAAAAATGTACACCAACAGCAGTCAGGGTCTTTCCATCTTTCTCACATCTGGAGAGTGTGTCCTTAACCTTGGGGCCAAACAATGAACTGCCGTCAAAAGGAGCACTAATGAAGGATGACTTGAAGGGCTCCAAAAAATCACACAGGTGTTGCACAGAAACACGATTTGCTCAATAGCTGTAGTGACCACATCTGTTTCCAAAGGTGACAAATGAGATCTGGAGAAGGAGGGGAACTACAGCATTATGGGCAAGGGAGGAGCTCAAGAGTTTGTAATTTCCATGAGCTGTAGAACAGTAGTCGAGTTTGATCCGAGGATAGGATCTGGACCCAAATGTTTAGGAATGAATGAAAAATGACAACATCTGATAAAAATAAATAAATAAACAGTTATAAAGGTGCACACCCACACACACTATAACAAAAAGTATATGTATATACATAAACATACATATATATATATATATATATATATATATATATATATATATATATATATGCATGTATACATATATTTAAACAGAGGTATTAGAACAGAAAAAATTAACTACAAAATCTAGCTGGAAAGCCACTATAAGTTGAATAGAACTAGAAAGCTATTGGTATATTGATACAGAGACAGAAACTGTCTCTGTAGGAGAATGAAGTAAGGTAGCGTTCTGAAAAGAATACAAAAAGGCTGAGGACAGCTCTTTCACACATCCGATAACAAGATCTGAGCAACTAAGGTGGAGTCCAGGGAGGTATGTGTAGGGGAAAGTCAGAGTTTTGGATCCAAAGAAGCTTCAGAGTTGGTGCCAAGGTCAGATCCAGTCAGATCTGACAACAGATATGTTTGAAATAGATGAAAACAGACAACACTGAATCAGAGAGGTTTGACTGGATGGATAACGAGGAATCCCTTAAAAGTAAGGAAGGCAATCCTACTGCCAGTTGTAGCCTTTATGAATGATTCTCAAAACTCAAGTGTCTGAAGTTATATGGTGCTACAGAGGGAAGTGAAGACATAGTCTTTGGGAAAGATTTACTGAATTTCCAGGGTGAGGTGTGGGGGGGGGGGGGACTAATACAGCATATAGTCAATTTGTTTTCTTACATTGTCCTTTGTTTCAGGAGGACCCTCCCTTCATTTTTGAACTTCCCAGAAATTGCTATATGAAATGTGGATTGCCTGTGCCTTACCAGGATAGTTTATGCCATTTCGTATAAAAAGAAAGCTGAACTGGAAGGAAAGCTTCTATTATATTTTCATACTTCTAACTCATTTCTTTTCCACCTACAATGCACACTTCTATCTACAATTCTCAACTATTAACCATACACTGTAAAATAGCATTACTTTAGCTTTTAACACACTCGCTCTACATTCCTTCTTTCCTGACTTCTACACACTTAGCCATTACTACCATCACATTCTTCCATGTGATAGTAACTTCCTGCACTATTTCCAACTTCTTATTAACCTCTTCTCTCTAACTGGCTAAGGCATTGGATTTCTAACTAAAGTAATGACATCACGGTTATATTTTTATATCTTATATCTAATTTTTCTGTGTCAACATTGTTTTTCAATATGTTTTGTATGTAATTTGCCGTGGAACTTTTCCCCCGGGCCTCCACTGAAAATGGGCTCATCCTAGGCCCAATGGACTTTCCCGGTCAACAAATGCAATAAATAAATAAATTTTAGCATTGAAGGTTGAACTATCTAGGTAACCCCTGAATTAGGATTCCCATTTCATTTAAAGACCTCAGTAGAGGAAGGGCAAAAAAATATTTTTTTATCCAGGGGAGCATTCAGGAGTTCAGCTTTGATATGTACTGGTAAACTGTCAGAATGTAGCCAGGCAAATCTTCTCACCACTGACCCAATGGTAGCTGCTCTAGAAACAGCATCATCAGTATCATAAGAACATTCAGCTCAGTATCAGGCTGTGATTGATTCTATAACCATGTGGACATACAAAGCTGATATAAGTATACTTTTTTGCACTTGTTCTGTTTCAGTGATAGTTAACAAAACTGTACTGCATTCATTTATTTGTTTGATTGAAAACTGTACAGCATTTATTTATTTGCTTCTTAACCAAACATTGCTGGTCTCTGTCTGCATTTTTGTTTCTCAGGGTTGTACAGCACTTTAGATCAAAGCCAACTAGTTTCACAGTGGGAGTTGCTTTACATTCTGCGAAGCCAGCCCATCCAAGGTATGAGATACTGGTCAAATAGCTTTCTGCTTTTTATCTGACTGCCTGAGGGTCTAACTTTTCTTTTATACTACTGGTATAACAAGTTACATTTCTGTCAGACTGTGCTCAGTATCAGGCTGTGATTGATTCCATAATCATTTGGACATACAAAGCTGATACTCTTTTGCACTTGATCTGTTTCAGTGATAGTTAACAAAACTATACTATGTTTATTTATTTGCTTGACTGAATATTGCTGGTCTCTGCATTTTGTTAACAAAACTGTGCTGCATTTATTTATTTGCTTGACTGAATATTGCTGGTCTCTGTCTGCATTTAGTTAACAAACCTGTACTCCATTTATTTATTTGCTTGACTGAATATTGCTGGTCTTTGTCTGCATTTTGTTTCTCATGGTTGTACAGCACTTGACCTCAAAGCTAACTGGTTTCACAGTGGGGCTTGCTTTATATTCTGCAAAGCCAGCCCATCCAATGTAACAGCTACTGTTCAAACAGCTTTTTGCTTTTTATCTAATTGCCTGAGGGTCTAACATTTCTTTTATACTACTGGAATAAAGAGTTGCATTTCTGTGAGACTGTGCTCAGTATCAGGCTGTGATTGATTCTATAACCATCTGGACATACAATGCTCATGTAAGTATGCTTTTTTGCACTTGGTCTGTTCAGTGATAGCTAACACAACCATACTGCATTTATTTGCTTGACTGATCATTACTGGTCTCTATCTGCATTTTGTTAACAAAACTATACTGCATTTATTTATTTGCTTGATTGAATATTGCTGGTCTCACTCTGCATTTTGTTAACAAAACTGTACTGCATTTATTTTCTTGACTGAATATCACACTGGTCTCTGTCTGCATTTTTTAAACAAAACTGTACTGCACTTATTTATTTGCTTGATTGGATATTGCTGGTCTCTGTCTGTATTTTGTTAAAAAACTGTACTGCATTTATTTCCTTGATTGAATATTGCTGGTCTCTGTCTGCATTTTGTTAACAAAACTGTACTGCATTCATTTATTTGATTGACTGAATATTGCTGGTGTCTGTCTGCATTTTGTTAACAAAAATGCACTGAATTCATTCATTTGCTTGATTGAATAATTGCTGGTCTCTCTGTCTGCATTTTGTTAACACAACTGTATTGCATTCATTTATTTGCCTGATTGAATATTGCTGGTCTCCACATTTTGTTGACAAAATTGTACTGCATTTGTTTGCTAGATTGAATATTGCTGGTCTCTGCATTTTGTTAACAAAAATGTACTGCATTTTGTTAACAAAAATGTACTGCATTTATTTATTTCCTTGATTGAATATTGCTGGTCTATGTCTCCATTTTGTTAATAAAACTGTATTGCATTTATGTATTTGCTTGATTGAGTATTGCTGGTCTCTGTCTGAATTTTGTAACAAAACTGTACTGCATTTATTTATTTGCTTGACTGAATATTGCTGGCCTCTGTCTGCATTTTGTTAACAAAACTGTACTGCATTTATTTATTTGCTTGATTAAATATTGTTGGCCTCCGCTTGCATTTTGATAAAACTGTACTGCATTTATTTGCTTAATTAAAATTTTCTGGCCTCTAGCAGCATTTTGTTAACAAAACTGTATTGCATTTATTGATTTGCTTGATTGAATATTGCTGGTCTCTGCATTTTGTTAGCACAACTGTACTGCATTTATGTATTTGCTTGATTGAATATTGCTGGTCTCTGTCTGGATTTTGTTAACAAAACTGTGCTGCATTTATGCATTTGCTTGACTGATTATTGCTGGTCCCTGCATTTTAACAAAACTGTACTGCATTTATTTGCTTGACTGAATATAGCTGGCCTCTGTTTGCATTTTGTAAAAAAAAACTGTCCTGCATTTATGTATTTACTTGACTGAATGCTGCTGGCTCTGTCTGCATTTTGTGAACAAATCTGTACTGCATTTATGTATTTGCTTGACTGAATATTGCTGGTGTCTGTCTGGATTTTGTTAAAACTGTACTACATTTATTTATTTGCTTGACTGAATATTGCTGGTCTCCATCTGCATTTTGTGAACAAAACTGTACTGCATTTATGCATTTACTTGACTGAATATTGCTGGTCTCTGCATTTTGTTAACAAAACTGCACTGCATTTATGAATTTGCTTGATTGAATTTTGCTGCTCTCTGTCTGCATTTTGTTAACAAAACTGTACTGCATTTATGTATTTGCTTGACTGAATATTGCTGGTCTCTGTCACAGTACTGTGATATGTATTTGCTTGACTGAATATTGCTGGTCTCTGTACTTTGTTAACAAAACTGTACTGCATTTATTTATTTGCTTGACTAAATATTGCTGGCCTTTGTCTGCATCTTGTTAACACAACTGTACTGCATTCATGTATTTGCTTGACTGAATATTGCTGAACTCTGCATTTTGATAATAAAACTGTACTGCATTTATTTATTTGCTTGACTGAATATTGCTGGTCTCTGTCTGCATTTTGTTAACACAACTCTACTGCATTTATGTATTTGTTTGAATACTGCTGGTCTCTGCATTTTGTTAAAAAAAAACGGTACTGCATTTATGTATTTGCTTGACTGAATATTGCTGTTCTCTGTCTAACAAAAGATTACTGCATTTATTTATTTGCTTGATTGAATATTGCTGATCTCTGTGTTTTATTAACAAAACTGTACTGCATTTATTTATTTTATTGATCAAATATTGCTGTTCACTGTCTGCATTTTGTTTTTGCCACAAAGTATCGTTGTATACTTAAACTTGGTGACTTTGTAATTGCCCGCGCCTGCTATAAATTTGACTTTGGACACTTATCCCAGTTCCGTCTCACTTGCTCACTCTATGGAGTACAGCGAGATCATTTTGGAAGGACTATCCCCTTGTTTGTTTGATTTTGGAAACTCCTCCCAGTCCCATCTCATCAGCGCATTCTACTGTTGACAGAGAAGGCCACCCTCTTAGTTTCTTAATCTTGAATTATGTTCTGGTCCCCCCTCTCCACTTAAAAAAAATTACACTATTCAGCTGCTTTTACTGCAATTGTGTTCTTCCTTATTACCTTATTTTGTTTTGCTGCTTGCTCTTAAGTGTTCAATTGCTTTTATTCTGCTGTATTTATTACTGCCTGTTAGTAGCCTGATTACATTTGTCTGTTGTTCTAAGCCTCTTAGTCTTGGTTTTAGCACTTGGGCTTGAGGCCAGTTATTTTACATTTAAGAAGGTTTTTGTGGTGTACACTCTTGTGGACAAACCCTTATCAAAGCTCTCTCTCCATACGTTTGTCCACGTTTTCAGAACACTATGTCTGGACAATTACCATCAGTTTCTCCTACCAGCCTGGTCGACATGGACATACTGAGACAGTATAGTAACTTCATCATGTTCACTGACAGCCCTCTTCTCCTAGCACATAATTCTTCTACTTGTGAGAAATGCATCTGCATCAGTAACCTGGAATCCATGCTCTCTTGCACCACAGTCAGTATTTCTGAAAAAGACGAGTGCACCACAGTCAGTACTCCTGACAAAGACGAGATTGCCAAGACAAACACCACACCACCCACATCACACAGCCAAGCACAACATACACACACGTATGCAGAGGCCCTCAATAAAAAACTTACCTAAACAGCAGAGACTTCCAAAACACACTCACAAACATTCCACACACAACACCAAACACATCACACACACCAGACAACACACCAGTGTTGCACAAACACACCCCATAAGGCATAACAATAAACCAACACAGCCCATAAGACATAATAAACCAAACATACTAGTCATTGGCACTCCACTGTGAGACACACCAATGTCCCCCTCACCAGGCTCGACAAGGAGGAGGTCATGGTCATTTGTCCGCCAGGTACCAGAATCCACCACATCATGCAAGCACTTATGTCGCTCCACAAAAGGCACAATGACTCTGTCATTGTGCATGTTGGTGTGGATGACTTGTGACGTACCTCCCTGGACTATATGAAGAGAGACATGACTAAGCTCTCAGAGTGTGTGTCCCAGGCAGGTATGACCCTAGCCCTAAGCAGCATCCTACCTTCACCAAGAATGATACCAAAATACTAACAAAAATAATTGGCTTCAACAATTGGCTTACTTTCTGGTGTCATTCCAAGAGGATCTAGTATCTGTCTGTCAGGGATGACATGGTTAACTGACCTCGATGCTATGCCAGAGATGGCCTCCACATGTCACCCCTGGGATTCTGGCCAAGGCTCTTGCCTCCCCCATTGTGCCTTTTTTTAGGCAATGCCCCAAGGACAAATCTTCCAACATAAAAGATCTGTCAAAAAGCAAACTGAAGGTCATGCTGCTTAACGCTAGGAGCTTTAACCTGAAAATGCACTCAGTGGAGGCTCTCCTTGCACTGGAAGATGCAGACATCTGTGCAGTCATGGAAACTTGGTTCAAGGCTGCAGACAGCACCTCTGCCTTACCATGCTATACCTCATTCCACACATTCTGACCCCAAAATGAGGTCAGGAACACTAAGGGTGGTGGAGTCTCTATCTTCATTAAAGACAAGCACACCTCCAGACTGCTTTGCCAGCATGACTCACAAGAACTACTCCAAGTGCAACCGACAGTTCACAAGACACCCATCCAAGTTATAGCCAACTACAGACTCCCCCTTCATCACTCCACTCCTCCTACCTGGACCTTCTTGAATCCATCAAGGTACCCCTTAGCACCCTGATCCTTGGTGACTTCAACTACCCCACCACAGACTGGGTCAACTGTTTCTGCATGAATGCACTCACCCAACGATTCCTTGACTTCATCAATTCTAACGCACTACACCAGCTAGTCTCATCTCCCACAAGGAGAGATAACATCCTGGACTTGTTTCTCACCAATATGGGTGACCAGTGCACCACTCCCATAGTAAATTCTTCCCTGGTGAGATCAGATCATTGGTCTGTCTCACTCTAAGTAGGAGCTCTGAGAAAATTTAAATGTTATTCCCCAAGGTACAAAAACTAGGCTAAGCTACACAGAAATTATATTTCATGTGACCATGAACATTTAATTGAAAGTTTTGATACACATCCAATAACTATTTCAGATCATGCACGAATATTAATGAAAATAAAAATGCAGGGTAATGAAATAAAAATAAGACACTGGTGCTTCCACACCTATCTGTTGAACAGAGAGGAATTTAAGGAATCGTCATCATCTCCTCTTTTTCCCATTTTTTTCTACATGGGATTGCGATATCGTGTTAACTGTCACTACCTCTCTCGATTTAGTGCCACACTCCTGCCTTCTTCAACACTCATGCCTGACTGTCACAGATCTTTCATACAATCCATTCATCTCTTTGCTGGATGTCCTTGCTTCCTCTTACCTTCTTCCTGTCTTCTTCACTAGATTGTCTTCTTTTCTGCACGTGTCTAAACCACCATAGTCTATTCTCTTTGATCTTTTATGCCATTGGAGCTACCTTGGCTTCTGCACTTATGCCCTCATTTCTTCGTCTGTCCCACAGTATGCATCCTACCACCCATCTCAGGCACTTCATTTCCATCACCTCTAGCTTCTTCATCTGTTCTACCTTTACTGCCCAGGTTTCTGTACCATACAGTAGTACTGGCTGCACCACTGTCATGTACACCTTACTTTTCAGCTTCTTTGGCATTTTTCTGTCATTGACTACACCAGACACTCTATGCCAGTTGGCTGTAGCCCCTCTGATTCTAGCTTTGACCTCTTCATTCAGACTTTCCTTCTCCTTAACCACCCCTCCCAGATACCTGAAACTGTTTACTCATTCCACTATCTTCCCTTCTATCTTTATTCTCAGCTTCTTCTGATTTCCCCAATTTGCTGCCATTACCACGGTCTTATCTGTGCTTAGTTTCATCCCATGTGCCTTCAGTTTTGCATTCCATTCTCCTATCCTTTGCTGAAGTTCTAGCTCAGAGTCTGCCTGTAATGCCACATCGTCTGCATGCAGCAACTTTGTTGATCTTCCCCCTCTGACCTGTCTGCTAATGTAGTCCATCACCTGTATGAACAGTAGTGGGCTCACAGCTGACCCCTGGTGTACACCCACACCCACTGGGAACCCCTCTGTAAGGCCGAACACTGTTCGTACTTGAGTCATTGGGTCCTTGTATATAGCCTGCACTAATTATACCAATGTTTCTGGGTCTTTAAACCACCTCAGTACTGCCCAGATCAGTTTTCTTGGGACCTTGTCATATGCTTTCTTCAAGTCTAGGAATGCCCAGTTGGATTCTCTCCTCATCTCTAGCTTCTTTTCAAGTATCTGTCTCACTGTAAACATCAGGTCAGTTGTGCTGCATCCTGAACTGAATCTGAACTGCTCATCTCCCATCTTACATTCTATTACTCTGGTTGTCCGTTTATCAATCACCCTCTCCAGAACTTTCATGCAGTATGATAGGTGTTTGCTGCCTCTGTATTGCCCACAGTTGTGGATGTCCACTTTGTTTTTGTACACTGGCAGGAGTATGCTTATTCTCCAGTCATCTGGGATACACCTTTCCCTCCACACTGCTATGAGTACCCTCAGGAGCCATTTCTCCCCTAACTCACCCAACATCATTATCATATCTGCTGTGACCTCATCTGGGCCTGCTGCTTTCCCAGACTTCATTTGACTTAGTGCTGTTCTTACTTCTTCTAGGGTGAGCCCAATTCTTTTCTCATCATAGGTTGTTATTTTATTGAAAATCTATATGAAATGAAACAATAAGTGAGAAGGTCACACCGAAAAACCAATCAGTAAAATCTAAATGAAAACTCCAGCTTGGCTGGAGTTTTCATTTAATCTATATAAAATAGAGAAATGTGGAAATCAAGAAAAAGTACAACTGGAAATGTTTATGGAAGAATGAAATATGCCAAGGTTAGAGTTAGATGAGGCTCAATTATTAACAGGATAGGAGGAGATGAGATAAAAGTAGTAATGTGTAACCAATCTGCAGGAAAATCTTCAGGAATAGATGGTATTGGTGTGAAAGTTTGGAACAGCCAGGATGGGAAAAAAGTGATAAAGATATGGAAGGTTTTGTTTACCAGTATTTTAAAAGGAGGAAAAACACCGACATCCTGAAATAAAGCTGTGGTGGCTGTAATACCCAAAGATTGTAAACACCCATCAGATCCAGCTTCATATAGGCCCATTTTGATCCTGAACATGATTATACAGTTTTTATGTATATAATTGCTAAAAGAATGGCAAATGTGCTCCCAAAATTGATTAATATAGATCAATGTGGTTTTGCAGAGGGGAGGCAAACATTTGACAACATTAACAGAACAATGATTATCCAGAGGGGTGCAGAATATAAGAAAATACTGCTGTTGGTGGATCCTGATGCAGAGAAAACATTTGATAAAGTAAGCTGGGATTTTATGAGCAGGGCAATGGAAGCATTTGCATTCCACCAATACAATAAGGTTAGTTATGAAGATATATGAAGGATAGAAGGAAAAAAAATCAAATGTGCATCAGGTTCCTCTTTGATAAAGTCTGTTTGAACAGAGGAACTAGGCAGGGGTGTCCTCTTTCCCCTTTGTTATTTGCATTATATTTAAAACCAGTGGCAAAGAAAATAAGGGACTCAGAAATTCAAGGATATAACTGATATGGTTATCAGGAAAAGTTGGCTTTATTTGTAGATTATATTATATTGCACCTGATAAAACCAGAGAAGGACATTTCAGTGTTGCGGAACATTCTGAGACTGTTTCAAGTCCTTTTGGGGATGCAAAATGAATGAATATAAAATAAAATCAACATCTGTAAACTATGTACCCACATGCAAATTGGTTCGGCAATACCCATATTTAATGGGGACATGATAAAATGAAATACTTAGTAGTATGGGTTGAAACATATTCTGTTAAGGCAGCTAAGGGTAAGTGGGGAAGAGACTAAATAAGAAAATACATAAATTGAGAAACTGGAAGCTCTGTTTTATGGATAGCAAGATACAAGCAATGAAAATGTTTGTAGACCCTTTAGTCTAATACACAGGTTAGGCATATTTTTATCAATCAGAGGAGAAGTTGTGGATAGCAGTTAATAAAGAGTTGAAGAGTTTTACCTGGCAAGGCAAGAGTCAAGTGGATAAGCTGATTCTTCCCACAGAACAAGGCGGTGATTTGATGGGATATTTCAGAGCTATACAGTTAAGGCTCCTATGCATAGCACAAGCAGATAGCTATAATTCAAAGTGGAAAGTGATGAAGATGAAACAGGGCAGAAGCTTAAGAAATAAGGACAGACTGGGATTCTGGAAGCAGATCCTTAAGGAGAATAACAATAGCCATAAAGAACATTATATTCATAAAGAAGCAGAAAGTATTCTAAGAACTAAGCCAACACGGGAATGAAGAAAGGATATTCTGTTGATAGGGATGACTACAATTGGGTTACAGAGAATAGGTAAGAGGGAGCTGGAATTTATTGGAGAAAACTGGCAAAGGAATCAAGGTACTGGAAGCAAACAGAGAGGAAAATGTAATAGAATGGGAAGAGGCCAAGAATACATTTGGACTGCAGGCTACAGACTGCCTTCATATTAGGACTTGATGTCAGAAGACAAAAAGAAAGGAATACGGGGATGCTAAGTGAAAGACCAGCAGTGGTGGAGTTTTTAGCTAAATCTAGAACACAAGCTGCTGTTAAAAATGGATAATTAGTACGGCATATAAAATATTGCATGACAATTATAGGAATATACCACAGCAGGTTAGAAAGGATTGGAAAGAGAGATTGAATAAGCAATTAACAAAGAAACAGTAGGAGGATATATGTATGGCTCCCAAATATGCAAAAAAAATCTAGAAGATTTAGGAGTTTTGCTTGGAAGTCTTTGCATAGGGATTTTTATACCTCAAGCAGACTAAAAATTATTTTTTCTCAGGCAGATTACAAATGTTGGAGTTGTGACTAGGAAGAAAGAAATAACTGGAAACATATTTTTGGGAGTGTTAAGAGATGGCAGGCTTTAACAAATTTCCTGCAGACTACTCAAAAAAACTGAATGAGCAAACTGATGTAACTAAGTAAATGATTTTCTGAGCTGTGATATGGGATCTGAATTGCCTACACATGGTAAGACCTTGCCAAGTTTATTTCTGATGGCTGACAAAAAAGCAATTACTAGAACATGGAAATCAAATTCTAAACCAACTGTATTAAAAGTAGTGAATATAGTAATAGAGATCTTTAGAAAAGGGTATGAGCAAATTACATAGAAAAAATGGAATTGTGGGAACAATACATGCAGAATAATGTTTTGGAGGAGGAAAGTACAGTTGTGTACACTTAACATAAATATAGATGTTCAAGTGTATTCACTGTTGCAGTCATTACATTTGGGTAATCTGCTGGCAGGTTGCCCTCAGTCGACCTGAATTCCAAAGTCCTGGGTCCTGCGTCGGTTGCTGTCTTCTCTTCCATGACGTCAGGTCGTCAGGGGTATAAAACATGCAGCCGACGCCATTTTCTTTAGTTTTTCTTGCCCCCGATGTCAGGTGCCCCCAAAAAGGTAGCAATATTATATATATCTATATACATGCATAAATATAAACTTTACCTTCATCTACAAGCAAAAACAGCACATAGGTTGTAGAAGACAGAGAAGGAAAGATAAACTGTAGAATGAAAGGGGGATGGTGGGAGGGTAACCTGGACTGCAACAGTGAACACACTTGAAGACCTACATTTATGGTAAGTGTGCACAACTGTACTATGTTCTTTGTGTTTCACTGTTGCAGTCATTACATTTGGGTAGAATCCCATGGGTTGGGAAGCTGGAGCTAAACAGCATTAGGTGTGGCTATAAGGCCCTGCAGCACTGCAGTGGCAAAGCCTGCCCTGGACTTAGAGTAGAGAGGCAAATGGTAATGCTTTGTAAAGGTGTGAACAGAACTCCAAGTAGCAGCCTCTAGAATGTCTTTGGTTGGTACCCCTCTGAGAAAGGCTGCCAAAGTAGCTGCAGCTCTGGTGGAATGAGACCTAATGCCCTTGGGCACAGGTTTACCATGGTGTGAGTAGCAGAAATGGATGCAGTGGCTTATCCACTTTGAAATTGTCTGCTTTGAGATAGCCTTTCCTTCTGATCCTGCAGCATATGACACTAGTAATTGCTCAGTTTTTCTTAAGAGTTTTTGTCCTGCTCATGTAGAATCTTAGCTGTCTGTGTACGTCCAAGGAATGCAGAATTCTCTCCCCTTTGTTCTGCGGATTTGGATAAAAAGTTGGCGGATGACTAGTTTGGTTAAGAGCCACAGTGGAAACCACCTTAGGCATAAAAGTAGGATTTGTCCTCAGAGACACCCTGTCTGGGTAAAATATGATAAAAGGTTCTACAGCCATGAGGGTCTGTAGCTCTGAAACCCTTCTTGCTGAAGTAATTGCTAGTAGCAGGGCTGTCTTCCATAATAAGAGCTTTGTATCAGCGGTAGCAGCTGGTTTAAATGGAGGCAGGGTGAGCTTTTTCAACACATAATTGAGGTCCCATGCAGGTAAAGGTGATCTTCTAGGAGGCCTTAGGTTTTCGGCTCCTCTAAGATACTGTTTTAGTAAGGGAAGAGAAAAGATTGGTGGCTCTGTATTGTAATGAGCCAAAATGGCAGAGGCATGGATTTTGATTGATGAGAAAGATAGGCCTTTGTCAAGCATCTCAGTTAAGTATTGTAATATCTGAGGAATATATGGTTCTGCTGTATCAATTCCTTGTGCTTGATTCCAAGCACAAAATCTCTTCCATTTGTCAGCATAAGATTTTCTAGTACTAGGCCTTCTGGCTTCCAAAATGACATCCATCACAGCTTTACTGAGAGGTGTCATTGGTATGATTACATGATTAGCCATGCTGCCAGGTTCAAACTCTGTAGTTGATTGTGCAGGATCTGATTGTTTTGCTGGGACAGTAGTTGCAGTCTTTTAGGCAAGGTCCAAGCTGGGTATTGAGACAAGTTCCTTAGGATTGGGTACCAGTATTGGTGGGGCCAGTCCAGGGCAATTAATATCATCTTTGGCTTCTCTTGTCTGACTTTTAGGAGGACCTTGGGTAGAAGAGGCAGAGGAGGAAAGGCGTAAACTGACAGGTTTTTCCAAATGAAAGATAGGGCGTCCACTTTCCATGCTTGTCTGTGATAAGTCCTTGTGCAGAATTTTTTCAGTTGATAATTTTGAGGAGAGGCAAATATATCTATGTCTGGGCTCCCCCATTTCTCTGTTATCATGCTGAATACTTGTGGATTTAGTTTCCACTCATGAGGATCCATAAGGTTTCTGCTTAAATTGTCTGCCAAAGTGTTCTGTTTTCCTGGCAGGAATTGAGCTTGAAGATTTATCTGGAAGGTCAAAGCTGTGTCCCACAGTGCCATAGCTAATCTGCAAAGGGGGTATGAGTGCGTTCCCCCTTGCTTGTTTATATACCACATGACTGTGGTGTTGTCTGTCTTTACCAGTAGTTGCCCTGGATGAAGTAAGTCCTTGAATGCTGTTAGGGCATTTTGGATGGCTAGCATCTCTTTCTGGTTGATATGCAGATGCATTTGGTTTGGTGCCCATATGCCCTGAATGCATCTTCCTGCCATGTGGTCCCCCCAGGCATAATCTGATGTGTCTGTTGTTAAGGTTTGGCTGGCAGGGGGTAGAGTGAAGGGCCATCCCATGTTTTGGTGTCAGGCCTTTGCCCACCATAGAAACTCCTGTTGTAGGCAGGGGATGAGAGGAATCATTGTTTCCAGACTGTGTGAATATTGACTCCATAAACTTTTTAGGTACCATTGAAGTTTTCTCATATGCAGTCTTGCATATGGAATTAGTAGAATGCAGGATGCCATGAAGCCCAGAGCCTGCAGAATTTGTCTTGCAGAAGACTGGGTTTTTGTTGCCATCAGTTTGAAGTAAGTAGTCAGTTGCCTTTTTGTCTGGTGTGAGGTAAGCCGTCCGGGCAGTTGTATGCAAGCTTGCACCCAGGAATGTTATCTTTTGAGAGGGTACCAGTTGTGATTTATTTTCGTTTACTGTGTACCCTAGGCATGCTAGAAGCCTTTTCACAAATGCCAGGTGTCGTAGAAGAGTGTCCTTGTTCTCTGCTTGAATGAGACAGTCATCCAAGTAAGGATATATTTGAATACTTCTTTGTCTGCAAAATGCAATTACTGGTGCCAGGCACTTTGTAAAGACCCTGGGTGCAGTAGATAAGCCAAAGGGCAGTGCAGAGAATTGGTAATGCAATAAGCCAGCCTTGAACCTGAGGTATCTTCTGCATGACTGTCTTATTGGGACATGCAGGTATGCCTCTTTTAAGTCTAAAGTCACCAGCCAAGCATTCTTGACCAGCATAGGCAGAAGCTGTTGCAAGGTGAGCATTTTGAATTTTGGAATGTCCAGGTATGTGTTCAAAATCGATAAATCCAGTATTGGCCACCAGGCCTTGTCCTTTCTGGGTACCAAGCACAGTCTTGAGTAAAAACCTTGTCCTTTTTCCTGTTCTGGTACCATTTGAATGGCCCCCATATCCATGAGGGACGTCACCTGCTTCTGTGTCTCTGCCCATTGTTTTTTTGGCAGGTCTGACCAACCATTTGGCATTGGCAGAGTGTGGAAATGGAATCTGTATCCCTGTGATATGATGTTCAGTACCCACTTGTCCTGGATTATTAACTGCCAATTTTGAGCAAAAAGTGCTAATTTTCCCCCTATGGGTGCTGCCAAAAGATAAGTGCTTGGTGTAGGCAGAGGGAAGTCATTGGGATTGCTTTCTGTAGGTTTGCGCTTTACCTCCTCCAGATTTGGAGGTTGATGCGCCCCATTGCATTGACCTGTATGAGTCTTGAGCCTGGTACCTGGAACCCTTGGGGCATCTGGATTTGCCCCTTTGAGCTCTGTCTGACACAGGAAATGACTAATTTTTTATAGGCCAGTGTCTACTGAATCTAGGTGGCTACACTTGTAAGAAATCTTTAACAGTTTGCATAGACTTAGCTTTGTCTTCCATTTTCTTTAAAACCTCTTCTGCCTTAATTCCAAACAGAGAATCATGCTGTAAAGGTGCATCTAGTAATTTAGCTTTAACATGATCAGGCAACTTTTGTTCCTTAAAACAGGCATGCCTCCTAATCACAGATCCAGTAACTGTGGCCCTGCAGGTGGCCTCTAAAGAATCAAACCCACATTGCAAAGTATGCCTTCCAACTTGTTCAGCTGCATGCAATAATTCCTGCAATTCCTTATTTTCTGCACATTCTGAAATCAACATCATTTTCTGTTTCAGCAATCCTATAACATGTTGTTGGTACTTAAGCATATGAAATTGACGGTTTAAGGCCCTGACTGCCAAGGCTGCAGATGTATAAACCTTTTTTCCCCATCTGTCCAGCGCCCTGGAATCTCTGTCGGAGGGGGTAGGGTTTTTTGCTGTTGAGGCCTTAACTCCCTTAGGACCCTGTGAAATAGTTTCAGGATCAGCAGCAGGGTTTCTAAATAAAAATTTATGAGAGACAGGGACCCTGTAATACGTGTCAGGCTTACTGGGAGCCAGAGGTAAAGTGTCAGGGGTCAGGCTTGACTCTGAAAAAACATCATCCACAATGTCTAACACAGGGGAAATGGCTAAAAGCTTGTGCTGAGGGAGAAGGAGGAAATCCCTGAGCCTATTTTTTGATTCTGAGAAGTCTTGACTCTCCCAGTGAAAATGCTCCCCTCAAAGTATGCAAGGTTTCTCCAAATGAATAACCCTCAGGAGGAGATGTAGATGGAATAGACTCCTCATCATCAGAATCCTCATAGGGAGGTAAAGATAATTCCTGATCAGAAGAGGAATCAGAAGAAATAGAAACCTGATCAGAAGATTCATAGTCAGTGTCTTGCCTAGGCCTCTTATCTGGAGGGGGATGGGTACCCCTGATCAAGGTAATAAGGTCTTCAGCCATTTTGATCATCTGTTTTTTAGGCATAGCGGCCTGTGCACATGGCTCAGGCGTCGTTTTTTTAGTTTTAGAAGGTGTCTTTGTCTTTGGTTTTGCAGCTTTCGTCGGTTTGATGTAAAAATTTTGAGGTCTGAATACACCCTCAGAAGCCAGTGCCTGCTCAGCGGCTCTGGACCCATTTGAGGGAGATACATCCGTTGGTCCAATACCTTGAGTATCTTGCAGCATGCCTGACTCCACATGGGTGTCGGTAGAGGCCTGCGACTCGAAGGTAGCGGGTATCAGGGGCTGTGAAAGCACCTCACTAAGTACCGGCGACTAGCTTAGGAGAAGCTTTGTCGTTGGTTTTGTATCTCGACTGCCTTTCTCTGTCCTTTTCTTTGCGTTTTTTATGTACTCCGGTAGTCAGATTGCTATCCGACTACATCTCTGGGTAGTTAAATCTGTTTCCAAAATACTTAGATGCAAAAATATACCGACGCTTAATAGTGCGTTGGTTAAATCTAGCAGAAAACTGACAGCCAGGCACGTTGTGGTCAGGGCATAGGCAAGGAATACAGTATAAATGGAAATCCTTATGAGGTATTTCCTTCCCACAAGTAATACAATTATTAACTTTTTCTGACATCGGTAAAAAGCAAGAACAAAGTTTCCCCAACGGGGTACTTAGCTTTATTGAAGACTTCGGTTCTGAAACTCAAACGTGAATATTTCAGTAGTCGGCCGACCGGCACTTGCGGAATGCTTCTGCTTTGGACACCGCTTGGCAAGAAAGACTGAAGAAAATGGCGTCGGCTGCATGTTTTTATACCCCTGACGACCTGACGTCATGGAAGTGAAGACAGCAACCGACGCAGGACCCAAGACTTTGGAATTCAGGCCGACTGAGGGCAACCTGCCAGCAGATTACCCAAATGTAATGACTGCAACAGTGAAACACGAAGAACATCAAGTTTTAAGGGTAGGCAGGAACTGAATGAGATATGTAGTGTTCGAGTGAAAATAACTGTATAGCAGATTATATGTGATGTATAATGTTTGTAACTAAAATATGTCAGTATGGTTTGTTTTCATTTATAATCATGTATGACTGCCCATTTCATAAGTGATGATGCAATAAACATGTTTGTTGTTAAAAGAAACAATTCGTGCTACCCACACACTCTAAATAATATGATCTTTCATAATAAAGATACTGCAACAGATTTGGGCACTGCTGAAGATAAGCAACTCTCATATGATGCAAAGTCCCTGATAGAGACAAAAAATATTATCTTAAGGTCATATTACATACTATTTCTAGTAAGGATGAATGTATCTTACTGCCACTACATAACACAGTCATTAGACCAAATATTGAGCATTGTGTGGCAGTCTGCACAGATCCATAAGTTAGAAAGAATTCAAAGATATTTTACTAGCCAGATCACAGATGTAAGACAGATGAATTGTATGCCCAGGCTTGGGACTTTGCCTCCTTTTTCAATAAGTTATAGTTTGCTTATTTTAATGTACAAATAGTGATCAATAATAAGAGTAGCAGATACTACGGATAATGAAATAAAAACAAAAAAAAAACATTTAAATGGGACAAAGAAGAAAAATTGGGTTGTAGTGGTCCCTTCATTTGTAACTGCACTGGGGAGAAGACCCTTTCATTAAAGAGCAAGTTTGTTGTGGAATGCTCTTCCCATTTGAGTCAGAAAGGTTGACAACTTGCAGGCCTTCAAGGATGGTCTTGACAACTTGTTAGAGAAAAGAGTGTATGATCCATCACTCACAGGAGGTAAACTCATAGAAAACCTGAAATATGGATCAGAGTTTGAAAAATATACACTAAACCAGTTAATTACAGAATTACACCACTATGGAACAAATAATGTCTACATGGTCAAGGAAACATTTTTAAAGTGAAAAATTTAAGAGGATGAAAAGTATCAATCACGTGTGTGTGTGTGTGTGTGTGTGTGTGTGTGTGTGTGTGTGTGTGTGTGTGTGTGTGTGTGTGTGCATCTGTGTACATGCACATATGTGTATGTAAAATAAAATTCATTTTTTTTCATTTAAAGGCATTCAGTCTTTTATGCAAGACTGGGACATGTGTGGAACTGTGAGTAACTAGCTTTTCAAAAAAAAAAATCCTGTTTGCATTTTATAGCTTGTTTCTGCATTATTCTGTACTTCTATTTCCACAAGTATAATTACTTGTAAAAGCTGTCTGTCTGTATTTTAAACCGTGATGGACCATAGTCTGGTAGTTTAATTCACAGTTGTGGCAGAACTTTGTACTTCTGCCAGATTTTGAACCTTAGTCATTTATTATGGCATTTTTTCCACCAAGAGTGTTACTTGTAAAATTCTGCATAATTTGATACCTTAAACTGTCGCGGAATTTCAAATGTGAGAGAATTGTCACTGCTCCAGATTTTGCTTCACTGCTTTTATATTCTGCTTATATTTCACTTGCTTAAAATTGCATTCTGTGTCTGCTCCATCCCCCACTAATACACTAAGCTAGGCTTCTGAAAGAGCTCCAACATTGCTTTATTTAATTGGCTGCCTCTCTAACTAGGCCTGCTTGTTTTTCTCAACCCTGTCACCCTTTTGCCGCTGTTGCTTTATAAGGCTCTCTCTCTGGCCTCAACATCTTATGATAATCTGATTTCCAAGGCCACCCCTCCCCTCCCCTCTTTCATTGCTATTGACTCCTGTATAAGTTATTTATGTACTCTTCCCACCCATACTTCTTAACTGCCCCTGATTTTCAGGGACATCCCTGGTTTTGACTCAGATAGTAGGTCTGTCTCTCTTAATCCCTCTTAAAACTAGTGACTGTTGGAGAAAAGGTTGTGAATTTGCACTTAATAATAATGATAGTAATTAGAGTTAAAGACTTCTTTTAGTACATAAAAAGTATATCAATTTGTTTTCTCTTGTTTTGTCAATGTCTCATGTTAATGGTGCTAATATTTTAAGTGTCCCTAATTATTTATGGATTTTTCTCTGATTCAATTGAGATTTGTCCCTGACTGGTTGAGCTATGCTCCCACCCACTGTTTTCCGCTGATTCATGATACTGAGTGCCAACCCTGTATCATGAATCAGTATCATTATACTGAGTGCCAACCCAGCTGACCAATATTGCTCTTGAGTAAGCCTCCATTACTAATATTGCATCCTGGTCATTTTCCAGGAGCTCAGCAAAGCTTGGAGTCCTAGCCTGCATTCCAGAACTGTTTTATTTGAATCCAGTGTCATCCAGGAAAACTTAAGTACCTTTGATTGCTAAACTGCACTTGAGTTATTTTGAGTGATCGCTACCTTTCATGTTTTTATGGGTGCATTTCGCTGATTTTTTTTTTTTTATAACAAATTGCTCTTCCTCTCAGTTACTGCTGTAAGACTGTCTTAAAATTGCCTTCAGCAGGGGATTTACAGCTAGTTGTTTTAGTACTGCATTTGTGGATTTTTTCTGCTGTGTTTTTACATTAGGATGACTGGGTTTGTTTATCTTGTTGTAGGAGGTGTTTGCCTGATCCGAGTTGGGAAATGCACAAAAGGACTTAAAGTACAGTCATTTTACTGTCCAGAAGGCTCATTAGTTAGTTTTCTGCTTTTTCTATGGTGCTACAAATTTTGCACATTTGCGCATGGGTTAGCAGTACCCTGTACAGTAGCAAATAGCTATACAATGGTTCATAAAACTGTACCATGTAAAGCAGCAATATAGCACAAATACCTTGTGTGCCAGCAAGCTTACAGCAGCTAGTTGGGAGTCAAAAGGCAATACCTATAGATTTAGTAGAATTCAGTATAGTGTAAACATTAAAGTTTGTAGAATTTAGTACTATTTATCATAAGCTGCTCCAATAAAGCACCCTTACTAGTCTGAACAAAGCACCCTTAATAACCTTCTGACCCCAATACACTGCCTCCCACTCCACAGCTCAAAAATCAAAGGACTGGACAGTGAATATATGCTATTTCCTAACTTCTTTGTAGCCAGATTGGTGGATATGGGCATCATGAGACAATGTAGCAATTGTCCATGTTTACTGACAACCACTTAATACTTAAAGAAGCAGACACAATGGACTTACACAATGATACTGGAGGCTAAACTCTTGCATACAAGTACACACTAGGTTGGCAAACCACGCATAGAACATACACATCTGAGATCCACGATGAAGAGATAATAAAATTAGCAAGCAAAGAAGAGAGGAACTGCTGGAAGTGAATATATCCTAAAGTCTTGGTAAGCACCTTCATGAGGTGGACCCTGTTTTTACAAGCTCTCACCAAGGCAACACTAATATATAGAGTGTATTTTATATAGCATATATCATGCAGGCAATTAGTTTATAAAAAAAAAAAAAAAAGACAGCTGAATGCACAAATCCCACGATAAAAAAAGTGTCCAATCCTGGTAGGCCCACTGGTACTAGGAATGGAAAAAATGACAGTGTAGAATCCTCAAGACACTGAAACATTCCTACAATGGGATTAGGCTAGGCTCAGGAGGTGGATGGCCTCCCCTGTTGTAGAAGGTAGTAGTAGTCCACAAAAAACACAAACTGATAGGCCAAAAAAAGAGCCATAATGATGATAGAGTGGACTATTAAGGATAAGAAAAAATATGTATTGTTACTATTATGCAAAAAGCTCAGAATTTCCGGATAGAAGATATTCAAAAGATTAAGAGAGAAATTACATTAAAGAAAAATACTTGCACAAGTAAAACTGTCAAAAGCTTCAAATGCAAATTTGTGTATATTACATTGTCTCCAACTGAACCACAGTCCCTTACCCAAAAAGCATTTAATACAGTAGAACAATGGTTTTTAAACCGCTGCCTCCTCCTAAACCCCCCAAAAAATAAACTTTTACTTTTCACTCCTACCCGAAAGACCACCCCAGTATATTTCGCACTCGTATCTAATAATGGCACTCTCATATCTCCTGACCCAACCACTAAACTCTTAGGAATAACAATAGAGAGCAACCTTAACTTTGATACTCATATAAACAACACAATAAAAACAGTCAACAAGAAACTAGGGTCCCTCTATAGAATCAAACCCTTTCTTACACCATTAGCCAGGACCACAATAGCCAGAACTCACTTAAATCTCCACTCTGCTCTATGCCTCAGCTATATACACTAATCTTTCAAAAAACAACCTCAACAAACTGGCAATTTCCTATAATGATATTGCTAGATTTGCCACTGGCTCTCCTTTTAGAACTCATCATTATCTTAATCTAAAGCAACTAGGATGGCTAGAGTTTCAAAATCAGCTTCAATTTCACCAGCTTGCTATTGCCCATAAGACCCTGTATCAACCCACCAACACTCCAATACTCTCTAGCCTCATTACCCCTTACAACAATCTTAAAAAATTACGCTCCTCAAATAAACTACTTATCTGTACTAGCAGATCCAACAACTTGGGAGGAGACTCTTTGTTCTCCAATACTGTTGGAAAGCACTGGAACCTTCTACCCACTGAACTCTTATCTCTGTCCTCAATAACACTTTTTAAACAGAAACTAAAAATATTTCTCAGTACACATTGGTTATGCCCTTGTACTAACCCTGACTAACTTTCTTTCTTTATACTAATGAATACTCTTCACCTTTTACTCTACTATGCTAACTACAGACTTATCCTTAAAGAACCAAAAGACCATGTTATTGCAATTTAAATCTATGTATATATGTATATAGTAACATGTTATTGTACATTACCTTTACTGTTTGTGTTATGCTCACTGAGTATTGTATTTTTATTAATAACAGCTGTCTTAAGCTTGGACTGTTGCAGCATCTATATTGCATTGTGTGTGTGTTGGAGGTTTTCTCCCCAGGCCTCTACTGAAAATAGACATGCATCCAGTTAGACTAGCGCGGTCAACAAATGTAAAATAAATAAATAAATAAATTAACACAACAGCTTCATGAAAACACTATATAGACCAAGAAACCTTGGGCCGTTTGGAAAAAGAAGCATTTGAGGAAGTGTGAAAAATATAAAGGACAAAAGCTTAAGATTTTTGAAAGTTATAAAAAAGAAACATGGACAGTGGAAAGAAAGAGATCTGATATGGAACAATGAGTCTCCCAAAGTAAGAAGAAACAGGTGGAGCAGGGGACATATGAAGAAGAAATATGCACATGGGAAAGAAAATACATTTAATGTTGAAAATATTTATGCAAAGGAGAAAGACAAACTAATCAAGCGAAAAAAGCAGCTTCAAAGACATTTGAAGAAAAATACAGGCAATGGTATTCATATATGGATAGTTTTACAATACAAACAATAAGATTACCAAGACTGGGAATAACTGGTCAAGAGGAGAAGATCAATGCTTGCACCACACTACATGGAACACACAGCCCTCCAGAACACACACCAGCACTGCCTTCACATAAAAACAAAAACCACACACCCACTTTCGTGGAGGCTCTCAATAAAAATCTACCCAAACAGCAAAGACCTCCAAGGCAGAAATGCACTCGACTAGCACAACAAAACACTAATCATAAGACACATAACTCTCCTAAACAGTATGCCACTCAACCAAAGCCCCTAAGGCAAAACAGCATGCCAACACATTAGTCATAGGTGACTCGATAGTGAGGCGCACTGATGTCCCACTCATTAGGTTGAATAAGGAGAAAGTAACAGTCAGCTGCCTGTCAGGTGCCAGGATCCGTCACATAATGCACGCACTAAGGTCCCTCAACAACAGGTACAAATATGACTCTGTCATTGTACATGAGGGTGTGAATGACCTGAGACATACCTCCTTGGACTACATGAAAAGAGACATGAAGGAGCTCTCAGATTATGTAGCCCAGGCGGGTATGACCCTAGCCCTAAGAAGCATCCTACCAATACCCAGAATGATACCACAGTACAAGCAGAAAATTAATGATTTCAACAACTGGCTAAGTTTCTGGTGTCATTCTAAAAGGATCCGGTATCTGTCTGCCTGGGATGACATGACTGACAGACCTCGATGCTTTGCCAGAGATGGCCTGCATCTGTCACCCCTGGGCTTCCGGATACTGGCCAACGCTCTTGCCACCCCTATAGTGCCTTTTTTAGGTGGTGTTTCAAAGACCAAATTACAACCGTAAGAGCTACAAATAAATGCAATCTGAGGGTCATGCTGCTCAACGCTAGAAGTCTAAATCTCAAAATGCACTTGCTTGAAGCACTCCTTAAAATGGAGAACATCGACATTTGTGCTGTAACAGAGACCTGGTTCAAGGCAGCAGAAAGCACCCCTGCACTACCAGGCTATAACTCATTCCTCACCTTTCAGTCCCAGGACTTGGAACGAAGCTCCAAAGGCAGTGGTGTTTCCATATTCATAAAGGATGCGCACAACTCCTGACTGGTAGCCCAACATGACGCATCAGAGATACTTCAGGTGCAGCTAACATTGGGTAAGACAGAGATTCAGGTTGTAGCCTGCTATAGGTCCCCAACCATGTCCCAAGACTCACACTCCACGTTCCTAAGCACCCTGGAGAATATTAGTGTCCAACCTAACTCTCTCATACTGGGCGACTTCAACTACCCCTCCATTAACTGGGAAAACTACTCATGTACCAATAGACTTGCCCAATGTTTTCTGGAATCCATTAATTCCAATGCCCTGGACCAGCTCGTTCTTACCCCCACTAGAGGTAGCAAGATCCTTGACCTGGTCATTGCTAACATGGGTGAACTCTGCTCCCCACCAATAATCAACTCCTCCCTGGTTAGATCTGACCACAAACTAATCACCTTGGAAATCCACATCCACCCCCCCCCCGCCCCGCAAAGTTAACCACCATGAAAAACTTCTTCAAAGCTTACTTTGGGCTCCTAAAAACAGAGGTGGCTAACTTCACGGCACCCATGCAAATGGAGAATAGTTGCACAACCGCCGAATCATACACCAGTGCACTGTACAAACATGTACACAAATGCATGGATCTCGCCATACCCAGTAAAGCCAAGACACTCTCCTCCAAAAAAAGGAAACCAATCTGGTGGTTCCCCTACCACAAACAAACTCTACAACAGAAACAGGAAACTGATGCGGAATAAGGTGAAGTCCCAAGAGTGGAAAAACTCCCTTAGCCTCAACAAAAAGTTGAGATCCCTCATCAAATCCTCTAAAGCTAGCTATGAAAACAGAATTGCAGCAGATAGTAAAGACAACCACATGGCCTTCTATAGTTATGTAAAGAATTTCCATGGCAATACTCAGATTTGCTCTGAGCTGCTGCACAATGGTACCTCCTATACCGAGCCAACAGATATTGCCAATATACCAGCCGACAAATTCAGTGCCAACTTTACCCCCCCCCAAAGGACCACTCACAATACCAGTAGATTGTCAGGCACCCAGTATTACTGCTACACAGGTTAAAACAGCACTGTCCAAGGCCAAGAATACAGCTTCTATGGAACCTGACAATATCCCTAGCTGTATTCTGCATGAACTACAGAGTGAACTGGCACCTCATCTGTGTGCCCTGTTCAATCACAGCTTCAACTCAGGCTTTGTCCCTACCAAGTGGTGCACTGCTACAGTCATGCCTCTCCACAAAGGAAGAGTGACTATAGACCCTGGGAACTATTGCTCCATTAGCCTGACGAGTCTGATATGCAAAGCTATGGAACACATCATCATGGACCTAATAGACAAGGATATAGGGAATTTTCAAACTCTGGATCCCACACAGTTTGGTTTTGTGAAGGGTAGATCATGCCTGCTCAACTTGGTCGGCTTCTTTGAGTTAGTCACCAGAGCTGTGGATGAAGGCAAGTTGGATCATACAGCCTACCTTGATCTGGCCAAGGCCTTTGATACCATTCCCCACTCAGGAATCATAGAAAAACTCATTAAACTAGGCATCAACCCCTATATCACTAGATGGGTTGCAAACTGGCTCACACATAGAACTCACAGTGTGAAAGTAGCTTACTCTAATTCAGACTGCTGACCAGTCACGAGTGGAGTCCCACAGGGTTTGGTCCTGGGTCCTCTCCTGTTTGGTATCTACTTCTCAGAAGTCCAGGCCAACATGAAGAGACTCTGGCTGACAAAGTTCGCAGACGATTGCAAGTTGGGAGCTATTATTAACTCCCCAAGTGATGTTGACATTCTACAGAAAGGCCTCATTGAGACCAATGACTGGTGTCAGACCCATGTCCTTAAACTCAATGCCAAAAAATGTGTCATCATCCCCTTTAGGAAAAACCCGGTTCCCATGAATTACCACATCGATGGTAGTCCACGGAACACAGAAGGCATTATAAGAGATCTGGGAACACAGGTTGACAGCAATTTCTCTTTTGACCACCACATTGCCACTGTGGTCAAAAAGTCCTTCTATGTGACACATCTCATTACTAAGGGTTTTGCATCCAGGAAGAAAGAGGTCATTGTCTCCCGCTACTTTTCCCTCATTAGGCCAATCTTCAAATACAATGCCCCATTTCGCATGTACCTCACTAGACCCCTGCAACAACTGGAGAGGCCACAAAAGTACCTCACAAAGAGGATCCTAGGCCTTAAACACTTGTCCTGTATGGACAGAATCAAAAAACTCCAACTATTCTCTGTCTCATATCGCCTACAGAGGCAATCTCTGCTTGACTTACAAAGCCATGTCCGACCCAGCTCTATTACAAATGCTACTTCTAAAGAAATCCCAATCCTTCCGTACCACATGCTCCAGAGACTTTAACCTCATTACCACAATCAACAGAACGTGCTGGAGGGACAGGTTCATAACCCAGAGACTGCTCATGCTATGGAACAGACTTCCCGTACATGTCAAACAGAGCACCTCACTGGAACTCTTCAAGAAAAATCTTGATGAGTGGATGGAAATAGAAAAATCACCCCGGGGATGACTCCAGAGGCTCTACTTGACAGAGGCACTGCAAACTAAGGTCAGGTGGCATGAGGCCAGGGTAATCCTATAGGCTAAGCTTGTAAAGGCTCCAGGGCCATTAGCCTAGTACACACCTATGCACCTATGAACAAAGGGGAATGCAGAACAAAATATTAGTAAAGTAGAAGTTAAACAAACAGAAGCTGAAGTTATGGAATACCTGCAAAGTGAAGGATTTTGTGTAGAAAGTCTAACATAGGTTATGTCACATCTTAATGGAACAATAAATCTTCTAAAAGTAAGAAGAAACAGGTGGAGTAGGAGACATATGAAGAAGAAATATGGACATGAGGAAGAAAAATACATTTAATGTGGAAAAATATTTATACAAAGGAGAAAGCAAAACTAATCACCACAAAAAAGCAGCACCAAAAATATTTGAAGAGAAATACAGGCAAAGGCTTCCAAATATGGAAAAGTTTACAATACAAACAATAAGAAAACAAAGGGGGAAAGTAGAAAATATGATTAGTAATGGAGACATTAAAGACATAGAAATTGAAGTTATGGATTCCCTACAAAGTGAAGATTTTAGTATACAAAATCCAACTCTGCTAATTTCATAGCTTAATGGAAAAGTGATTCCCCAAATTAAGGAGAAACAGATGGAATGGGAAGCACCTGATCAGTTACTACATGAAGATGCTCTTGATTCTTCAGCAGGAAACGAGTACAAAAGCTCAGTTGGAGTTGCACAGCAATGGAAGGAACAGGAAATGGTAGCAAATCTGACACAGTCAATGTTGTAGAGTAATAGGCCGGTAAGTTCTCATGTAAAATAGCAATGGATGATGCAGGATGCAGCTGAAGAGAATTTGTCAAAGGAAGATGTTCTGGAACTTACTGGAGAATGCTCGCAGGTAACAGATAAAAAAGAATGTGCCCTCGGTTTAGAAGAAAAAGATCTAAGGAACGAGTTGCTTGATTTAATAGAGATGGACAGACATATTAAGATCGATGAAAGAAATAGATTACAGAAAGTCAATATGACCCAAAATGTTAGAAGAGTGACAAAACAAATTAACACAGTAATCAAGAGTATTAACAGAAATTCTAGTGATATATTACAGTGCAGCAAAATTAATAACAGATAAAGTCTTACAACAAAAATAGAGGGAAATAAGGGAAAGGAAGGGAAGAAACCAAATGTCATCACGGAATTATAAAACAGAGAAAACTACAATTCACTTAAGAAAGAAGTGTCATTGTTATAAGAATGTAGAAGAGGGAACAGATCAACAAAAATACTTAGAAAGATAAATGTGATAAAAGCAATGTGCACAGACCATGATCTATCATGCAGCATTGCAAACAATAAACTAAAGATATCAGCACAGGCAGAAAAACGTAGAAGATATGCAGATAAATAAAGAAAACTACAAAATAAGCAATTCATTGATGATCTAAAAAAGTGTTATAGAGAATTTGGAAACAAAGCAAAAGGAATAATGACACAACCAAAAGAAAGAAGAAATAGACAAATTTTGAAGAAGTATCTATGTAGACCCTGTGGAACATAAAGATGCTGAATGGACAGAAGTAAAAGAAACAGTAAAAAGTTTAAATGTAGAGGATATGAAATAGGATGAAGTAACGGCCACATAAATTGAAACCAATTTAAGAAGAGCTCCTAAATGGAAAACCCAGGCCTAGGTGCAGTACCAAACTTCTGGCTAAAAGTGTTACACAAAGATTTAGCCTTGATTAAGAAATATTTATATGTACATCTCGAACACACGCAAATCTAGTTAACAGGAAAAACAATGCTCCTCCTTGAGTGAACCGGCAAGCTATCCTAAAAACTATAGACCAATAACTTGTCTTCCAACAAATGTATAAACCGTAAACTGGAATTGATGCTAACAGACTTTATAGTAATTTAGAAGAAAACTCAATCATGGGAATAAAGCAAAAGGGTAACAAAAGAAAGTCATATGGAGAAAAGAATCACTTGTTAAATAAAGTCATAATGGAGTATTGTAAAAAGAGGAAGAATCTAAGTATGGCATGGATACATTACCAAAAAGCATTTGCTAGCATCCCACATTCATGGACAAAAAGGTGCTTACAGATATATATGATACACTCTACACTGATGGATTGCATTACAGTCACCATGAAATAGTGGCAAACCACTTTGCATCTAAGCCATAATGATGGATAAATTATTATCCCAGAGATAAAAATTCAAAGGGGGATACTCCAGGGGGACTCTGTCACCACTGCTCTTTTGTCTTGCCCTTAACCCATCTAGCTGCCTACTTAACAGATTAGGGCATGGTTACAATTTGGCCCCCAGACAACAGCAAAGTGTAAAGACTTCTCATCTTTTTGTGGATGATTTAAAACTGCATTGTTCATCAGATGAGGATCAGAAAGCATAAGTGCAAGTGATCAAAACTTTCTCAGATGACATACGAATGTCATTTGGTCTTGATAAAGTGTGGAAAAGCAACCTTTAAAGCAGGAAAGCTGCAACACCAAGAAAGTATTGGTATGGGACAGGAATGTGATGTAAAGGAACTTGAGCAGGAGGAAGAATATACACATTTGGAAATTGACCAAGAATTGAAAATAAAAGATGAACAAATACAAACAAAACTTAATAAAGAGCATTTTAGAAGACTAAAATTAATACTGAAAACAGCCCTGACATCTAGGAACAAAGCCCAAGCTATAAATCGGTTTGCTTTTCCTGTTCTAACTTACAGTTTTGGGGTGAGTGACTGACCACAAAAGGTACTAGATCAGGTGGATAGGAAAACAAGAAAAATGCTTCACGTTTATCAAATGATTTATAAAAGACAGTATATACCAAGACAATATATTCCCCGTTCTGCAGAAGGTATGGGCCTCTTTGAAATGATTACATGTACAGTTCTGCAGTCGTAGGGCTGTAAACATATCTGCCAACCTCACAAGATCAAAACTTTGTGTAAATTTTAATTTCCCTGCTTAGTTTAGCACAATGTCAAGCGGGAATGGAAAACAAACCAAAAGTAGACAAAAATCAAGCAGCAACTGAATGTGCCAAAAACAAAAGGACGAATATAAGGTGAAACATCAGTTGAAAAGGCAAGAAATGTGGAAAAGGCTTAAATATAGTTGCAAGTACAGGAAACTCCTGGAACAACCTCATATTGATCAAGATCTGAAGCACTGTTAAGGAGAGGTGAATTTTAACCAAATATTGTCGGCCCAGGATAGTGGATTGCGTTGGTTTACAAAATCCATTGAACATGTCGAAGAAGTAGACAAATGCAGGTTTTATAAAACAGAACTGGGAACAGTCGCACATCTTTTTGCTGGGTGTGATACACTAATGGCAGAGGGCCTATATACTGAAAGGCACAATAATAACACAAGACTGTTGCATTGGAAATTATGCAAACATTACAAAGATTGAAGTAGCTGAGAAGCATTAGAAACATGAGCCACAAAGCATTATAGAGAATGCTGAAGTTTGTATCACATAGGGTCATCCAATACCAACAGTTCAAAAAACAGATATAGTAGTCCATAAAAACAAGACAAAAGTAGCACTGATCATCAAAATTACTACATCCAGTGATAACACTGTCTTATGTACAGAGAGACACAAAGTCATAAAACACCAGGATTTGCAGGCAGAAATGAGGGCAATGGGGAAGAATGATATTCATACAGTTCCAATAGTTGTAGAAGCAATTGGTTTCATAAAAAATAATTCACAGTCTTGGTTAGATATGCTACCAATACTTGTAACTCTGTATGAATTGCAGGAGTCAATTCTGGGCATATTGCGGGTGTTGTGAAAAGCACTTCTGGCTAATATCAAGATTGAATCAATACTAATTTCATGAACTTTAACCATACTTTGACTTAGGAATTGTGTTCATTCCCATCATGGTATTAGAAACCCAAAAGACTTAGAGAAATTAGAGAGAGACAGACTAATACCCTGAGGCACTTAAATCTTCCTAAACAACAAAGATTGCCTAGACCACTCGTGGTCAAAACTATGCCTCAGCAAGCCCAAAGGCACTAAGAAAAACCACAACCTAACACCAAACATACTGTCACTCTTAGTGTACCCTCAAACACTAAGTTCCTAAGGCAAGCAAACGCACTTCCTAGGATTCTAGTCATAGGGGACTCCATTGTAATATGTACTAATGTCCCTCTAACCAGTCTGAAGGACAAGATAACCATTATTTGGTTATCTGGAGCCAGAATTCACCAAATCAGACATGCACTCAACTCATTACTCCACAGGTACCAGTATGATTCTATCACAATCCATGTAGGTATAAATGACCTGAGATGTACCTCCCTGGACTATATGGCGAGAGATGTTGTGGAGCTTTCAGACTATGTCTCAGGCTGGTATGAGCCTAACTCTGAGTAGCATATTACCATCACCAAGGAAGATGCCACAATACGAGCAAACGATGACTGATTTCAACAACTGGCTGTCTTTCTGATGTCATTCTAAGGGGAGATCCAATACTTGTCAGCTTGGAAGGACATGGTTAACAGACCATGTTGCTTTGCCAAGGATGGTCTGCAACTCTCCCCTCTAGGCTTTCAAATGCTGACTAAAACTTTATCCAGCCCTATAATGCTTTT
This sequence comes from Protopterus annectens, assembly GCF_019279795.1. Taxonomy (NCBI): domain Eukaryota; kingdom Metazoa; phylum Chordata; order Ceratodontiformes; family Protopteridae; genus Protopterus; species Protopterus annectens. The sequence continues at coordinate 1,384,327,142 of NC_056732.1, forward strand.
TTAGGCAGTGCCAAATTGAGAAACCTACCGGCATAGCAAAATCAACTCAACTGAACCTCAGCGTGTTACTGCTCAATGCCAAAAGCCTGAATAAAAAAAAAAACTACACTCTCTCCAAGCCCTCCTCACACTTAAGAATGTAGACATCTGTGTATTTACCAGACATGGTTTGATGAGGCCCAGAGTACCCCAATAGTGCAAGGTTCAGTGCCAAAAAGTTGAGATCCCTTATCAAATTCTCTAAAGCCAGCTATGAAGGCAGAATTGTGTCTGACACCAAAAAAAACCCTACAAAGCCTTCTATAGCTATATCAAAAACCTCAACGGCAATACCCAGATTTGCTCTGAGTTGTTGCACAATGGCACCTCCTATACTGAGCCAACATAATGGCCGACAGATTCAGTGCCAACTTTACCCCCCCCAGGGCCCTATCACAATACCAGAAGAAAGCCTGGTACCCACCATTTCTGCAGCACAGGTAAAAGCTGCATTGTCCAAAGCCAAGAATACAGCATCCATGGGACCTGCTAATATCACTGGCTGCGTCCTACATGAGCTACAAAATTAACTGTAACCTCATCTGTGTGCCCTGTGCAATCACAGCCTTACCTCAGGCTATGTCCCTAACCAATGGTGCACTGCTACAGTAATCCTGCTCCATAAAGGGGGAGCAACTACAGACCCTGGGAACTATCTCGCCATTAGCCTGAGTCTGGTATTTAAAACTATGGAGCACATCATCATGGACCTGCTTAACAAAGATATAGGCAATCTCCAAACTCTTGACCCCACACAGTTTGGCTTTGTCAAGGGGAGATCCTGCCTGCTAAACCTGGTCGACTTCTTCGAGGCAGTCATCAAGGCTGTGGATGAAGGTACGGCAGTGTATACAGCCTACCTCGACCTGGCCAAGGCCTTTGATACCATTCCCCACTCAGGTATCATTGATAAACTCACCAAACTAGGCATCAATCCTTACATCACTAGGTGGGTTGCAAATTGGCTTACAGACAGAACCCACAGAGTCAAAGTTGTGGATTCCAAGTCAGACTGTAAACAAGTCATGAGTGGAGTCCCACAGGGCTCGGTCCTGGACCCTCTCCTGTTTGGCATCTACTTCTCAGAATTCCAGGCCAACACAGAAGGACTCTGGCTGACCAAGTCCGCTGATGCCTGCAAGCTAGGAGTCATTATCAGCTCCCCAAGTGATGCATACATCCTACAAAAGGGCCTCTCTGAGATCAATGACTGGTGTCGGAACCATGACCTGAGTCTTAATGGCAAAAAATACGTTATCCTCCCCTTTGGAAAAAACTCAGTTCCCACGAATTACCACGTTGATAGGAGCTCACTGAACATTGAAGGGGACATAAGAGATCTGGGCACCCAGGTCAACAGTCACCTCATCTTCAACCACCACATTGCCACTGTGGTCAGAAAGTCCTTCTACATGGCACATCTTATAACCAAAGTATTTGCATCCAGGAAGAAAGAGGTCATCATCCCTCTCTACTCATCACTCATTAGACCAGTCATCAAATATAACACCCCATTTAGCATGCACCTGACCAGACACCTAGAACAGCTGGAGAGGCTACAATAGTACCTCACAAAAAGGATCCTAGGCCTTAAACACATGTCCTACATGGACAGACACAAGAAACTTCAGCTGTTCTCAGTCTCTTATCATATACTTAGAGGTGATCTCAGCTTGACTTACAAAGCCATGTCCGACCCAGCCCTACTTGAAATGCTACACCTAAAGAAATCCCAGTCCCCCTGCACCACACGCTCCAGAGATCACAACCTCATTACCACAATTAATAGAACATGCTGCAGGGACAGGTTCATCTCCCAAAGATTGCCCATACTCTGGAATAAGCGTCCCATTCATGTCAAGCAGAGTACCTCGCTGGTCCTTTTCAAGTAAAATCTTGACCAGTGGATGGGTAACAGAAAGTTCACTCTAAGGATCATTACAGTTGCCCTACTGGATAGAGGCACTGTGAACTAATATCGGGTGGCATGGTGGCTGGGAAATTTTTTTTGGCTAGGCTTCTAAAGGCTCCAGGGCCATTAGCCTAGTACACATCTATGAACCTATAAACCTTTCACACTTTTAGACCAGTAGCTGCACAGACAAGGTCTAAAGGAGTCTCGCTATACCTCAGTAACAAGCATACCTCCATGGTGGTCAAACAGGATGACATGGTGGAGTTCCACCATGTGCAAATCACCACAGACAAACCTAGTCAGCTATAGGTCACCCTCCATGTCCCATGAAGCTCACAATGCATATTTGGACCTTTTGGAGACCTGCACCTTTCAAACTAACACCCTCTTCATGGGAGGCTAATTAACCCTCTATAGACTGGGAATCCTACATAGCCTCAAATCTACAGTCACAGAGATTCCTGGACTTCGTAAATACAACCCTCCTTGAACAAATAGTGAATATGCCAATTACAGGATCCAACATACTGGACCTTATGCTTACAAATATGGGAGAATGCTGCCACCCCTCCCCCCATAGGTTCATAGGTTGGTACTAGGTTATCGGCTTTAGAGCCTGTACAAGCCTAGCCAGAACAATTCCCTGGCTATTTCTTCCCACAATATTTACTTCCCTGGACCCCTGTCTAGCAGGGCAACTGATGTGATCCCTGGGATAAATTTTCTATCTCCTATTCAGCTGTCAAGTTTCCTTTTGAAGAGGGCCAAGGAGGCACTCTGCTTGACATGTATGGGCAGTCTATTCCAGAGTATGGGGAGTCTCTGGGTCAGGAACCTATCCCTCCAGCATGTTTTGTTCATTATGATAACAAGGCTTAGGTCCCTGGAGCATGTGGCTCTGATGGATTGGGATTTCTTTAAGTGTAGCATGTCCAACAGCTCTGGGTTTGACATGGCCTTGTATGTTAAGCAGAGATCACCTCTGAGTAGACGATATGCGACAGAGTATAGCTGGAGTTTTTTTAGTCGGTCAGCATACGGCATCTGCTTTAGGCCTGTGATTCTTTTAGTGAGGTTATATCATCCCAGATGGGACTCGAACCCACAATCCCTGGCTTAGGAGGCCAATGCCTTATCCATTAGGCCACTGGGGCCTGGGGCCATGTATTATCCTCTCTGGTAAGGTCTGGTCTTAAAGCTCTGTCCTTCAAAATCAAAATCAATTTCGTAATCCCATTAAAATTAGTAACAGGAATGATTCCAAGGCAAATTACCTTTTATTAAGTGACGTTTTTCTAAAATTCAATGCTCCTCTAAACCCAGAAAACACAGCAGCCTATGCTGAATTTCTCTCAGAAACTCTGTACTTTGTATAACCAAGTCAATGAAATTAGGAAGTGAATCTTCACTAATTTTATAGATATCTTCAGCTGAAAAAAAAAAAAAAAAAAAAGAAGTGTCATTTTATTTTTTTTTTAATTTTATTTAACATTTGTTGACCGGGAAAGTCCGACTAGGACAGAGCCTATTTTCAGCGTAGATCTGGGGAGAAATGCTCCAGAAGCATGTCTTTAGACTGTAGGAGGAAACTGGAGTAACCGGAGGAAAACCACGCAAATGCAGGGAGAACATGCAAACTCCACACAGAAGGCACCCCAGCCGAGAATCTAACTGGAAAACCTCTTGCTGTGAGGTGACAATGTTAACTGCTGCACCACTGAGTCAGCATGTTCACAGGATAATGCATTTTGTTTAATCTGAAACTCGTAAAATCTGTTAAGATATGAAATAAGTTAATTTTACGGTTCTTTGCCATCTACAAGTAAACACAAGTTTTGTATGAATAAAATACTTTTTCTTGCAAAATATTACAGAAACATTGGTAGAATTAATGTAGGCTGTGTACAAGGACCCAATGATACAAGTAAGAACAGTTTTTAGTAGTTCAAAACCAGCATGTGTCCATGCAGCCAAACCAAAACTAAGAAGAAGCAAAAGGGTCACATAGAACCTCGGGTGCAAAAAACTGTAGTAGTGGTTAAAAGCTTTCATCCCAACATTCCAGACTTCATTAGAATTTCTAATGAAGTCCTGAACGGTGGGATGAAAATGCTTAACTGTGTTCGTTTCTTCAATACAATTTTTTTTATTTATCAGACTTAGTTTCTTGTGTATTATTTCATCACTGGTCCATAATACAGTTTGAGCTTGGATTTTCTGCATGTTTAAACTGGAATACATTATCTTGAAGTGTTTTGTGCTACTACAGCTACTACAGTTTTTGCAGTGTGATACCATTACACAAGCTGAAGTGAGCTACCTTTTCTCTTCATCTGTTGTCATCTGAGGTACTTTGTTAGCCTTTTGCTTTTTCTTAGTTTTCAGAAGTTCCCAGAAGGAGTAGGTGTGTATCACAGTTCAACTCTGAGCCTATTACTGCTCATATTGGTGACTATGTTAGTATACAGGTTGGAGAGGACAGATCAACACAGCTGCTGTATGCGTAAGAAGTGGCATTATAAGCAGACTCTGAATAAAAACTTCAGCAAATGATAGGGGAATGGAATGCAAAACTGAAGGCACACGGGATAAAACAGACAGTTGTCATGGTAGCAAATGGGGTAATCAGAGCAAGCTGAAAACTGGGATAAAAGGGAAAACAGTGGAACAGATTAACTGTTTCAAGTATCTGGAAAGGATGGTTGAGGATAAGGAAATTCTGAGCAAGGAGATCAGTGCTAGAATCAGAGGGGCTGCAGCCAACTGGCATAGAGTCTCATGGGCAGATTGTGACAGTAGACTACCTAATAAGCTGAAATATCAAGTGTACAAAACAGTGGTGGTGCGACCAGTACTACTATGGTAATGAAACCTGGGCAATGAAGGATGAGTAGCTGAGGAAGCTACAGGTGATGAAGACGAAGTGCCTGGGACTGGTGGTAGGATGTACACTGTAGTACAGAAAAAGAAATGAGGACATCAGAGCAGAAGCACAGGCAGTTCCAATTGCAGACAATGTCAAAGAGAATAGATTGGTGGTTTGGGCACATGTGCATGAAAGAAGAAGACAATCTTGTGAAGAAGATTTGGGACAGACAGGGAGAAGGCAAGAAAAAATTAGGGCATCCACCAAACAGACTGATGGACTTTGTGAGAGAAGACCTGGGACAGTCTGGGATGACTGCCAAGGAAGGTAGGAGTGGTAGTGAAATGAGAGAACAAGTTAACACAAGACTACGGCCCCACGTAGAAAACAGGAAAAAGAAGGGTTAGTAATGATAATGCTGATTTTGTACTACTAAGTTTCTTTACTGCCAGATGAAATGGCATGTGTAGGCTTCACGTTATCTAATATGAAATAAAACTGTTTAGAAGGTTCAGGGTGGCAAGTGAAGATTTCAGAAATGCCACAAGACATCTGCTCTCACAGCTCTCAGAAAGATGGCGCATTGCTGCACCGAGAAAGCTTTGTTGATCGCAACCGTGATTATTAACTATTTCAAAACCTTGAATTGCTTATAGTTGCGACCATAAGATCAACGTTTTGAAAGTCTGAACAGTTTAAATGGAGATCAATGTACAGAGCGGAACAGTATATTTACCGTTTTACTCACTGTAGTACGATCTTAGAGTTGGTACATTTAATTAGCAGGGGTCGTGGGGCTGCAGAGGGGCTTGACCCCTGCAAAAATGTAAAACAAAATATTTAAATTTTGAAGTTTCAAAATTTCAATCTTATGGGCTTGACCAGTTTGAAATTTAGAAGTAGAACCAAATATATATATATATATATATATATATATATATATATATATATATATATATATATATATATATATATATATATATATATATATACACACACAGAATTTTATGTTAGATTATCAAGTTTTCAGCCACTCAAATGAAACAAAACAGACATCTATGTTTCTGCAAGGCAGCAAGCCCCCCTGCAACCCCCACACCCCATGCAAATTATATGTATCAACTGTGAGATCACATTACAGTGATGAAAAGGGTAAATTTCCCGGTCCGTGCTGTACTGTGATCACCATACAAATGCTTCAGGTTTTCAGAAAAATCAAACATATGGTCATGACTATATGAAGTTCAAGTTTCCAAAAACACGAAAATCTGACAAACCCATCTCTCTCTCTCTCTCTCTCTCTCTATATATATATATATGGATATACTACTTTTGATCAACAGCACATTTGATCAAAACTCATTTGATCGACAGCACATTTGATCGAAAACCAGTATTTATGGCAATTAACGGGGATTTGTCCCCCTTCCCAAAGTCGTGCGACCCTGGAGTTGATATATAAAGGTAGAGGGGGTGTGGGGGCACAGCCTTCCACACTGGGGGTGTGGGGGCAAAGCCCCCCCACCTAATTTCCTTTAAAAGAAGAAAATAAAAGAAAATGTATATATTTTAAATGAAAATAGGTCGGGGGCTTCGCCCCCACACCCCCCTACCTTTATACATCAACTCCAGGGTTGCATGACTTTGGGGAGGGGGACAAATCCCTGTTAATTGCCATGAATACTGGTTTTCGATCAAATGTGCTGTTGATCAAATGAATTTTGATCAAATGTGTTGTCGATCAAAAGTAGTAGCTCCATATATATATATATATATATATATATATATATATATATATATATATATGTGTGTGTGTGTGTGTGTGTGCGCGTGTGTATGGCAACAGTACAGAAAAGAACAAAGCTCAAAAAAAACCCAAGTACTATGCTACATATTCAGGAACTAACTAAATAAATAAAACCATCATTACAACTAGGAACTGAGCATAATGTTTTAAAATGTGATATTTAAGGAATGAAAACGGGAAAGCAGGAGGAGACTACCCAGACTACATGGTAGCAGAAGCAGCCAAACAGCAGTCTTAACACAGTGAAAGGAAAAGATTCTGCTGCTTCTAAACACAGTAAGAAGAGTAGATTCTGATGAGTAACAAGCTAAGTTGGATCCTGCTGCACATAATGTGTTAATATCAGATGCTTACCTAAAAAATAAGATAAACGTGGCCTGGTTTAATTTGTTTTAAAACTAAACAATTTCCAGTTACAAAATATTTAAATTACAAGGGGTAAGATTGCTCTCATTGTACTGGACTTACATTTAGTAACTATAGGCTAATCTGCAGAGGAAATCAGCAACTCAATATCCTGATCAGAAATAGATATTTTCTCTGGCTCTCTGCATTCTCCAGTTTAATGCAGCATTTTAAAAACCTTATGTCAGGTTCATTTTTGGGTACTTTTTTTCTAGTCTATATATTTTTTTCTATTCAGTGACAAGTCTGCTTTTATCTCTGCAATAGATGATGCTATTTACGCGTCTTTTGTTTTTCATAACTATTTGGTTAACTAGGATATATCCAGTTAGGCTTAACACATTTTAGTAAGGTATGGAGGAAAAAAGGTTTGGTTAACTAGGATATGCAATCTGGCTTAACACATTTTAGTAAGGCATGGAGGAAAACAGATACAGTACACAATAAATACGAACAGATATAGTTTAGCATATCAGAAAATAATTTGTTTCCAAAAAAATTCAGAGATGCATTTCAATTTGAAAATAAATCTGAATACAGTGAGGTTCGTAATTTAAAAGAACACACATTTTACTAAGTAGAAAGAGAAGAAATTTAACAATCATTACAAATGAATATGACAGACCCAGAAAACAATCCTCCCAGACTCCCAAACAGTATGCAATCAAGGCAAATTACTAGGACAGATTCATTAACGCCTACACTAAGTGAACACGATCTGCATTCAAGAACATCCTTACCACATTTTTTGTGCTTACTAGTCACTCAGAAAGATTACACTAAGTATACATGTAGTCTACACTTTGTGGTAATCTTTACACATCCTCATTGATATTTAAAGCTGCAAGAAAATCAGTAGGAAAACTAAAATTAGGAGGAAGAGGTGTGTGTTATGCTTGTCCTGTCTGTTTACTCAGAATAGTTTACACTTAGTGTAGGCGTTAATGAATCCCAGGGACTGTGCTAAGCCACAACCATTTTTTGAATGTCTGTAATCTTGGCACATCATCCATGTCTGCAACACAAAAAGATTAGAGAACTAGAAGAATAAGTACAAGAAAAGTCACCTAGAAGTAGCAAACAGTTGAACTGTATTCCTCAACTCATAACTACAGCTGTTATGGTGAGATGATGTTCACATGTACTTGATACATCCTCTGTGACATTACTACATACACCACAGCAAGGAAATGTATTATGTTTTGTATCATTTTACCCCAACAGTCAGTCAACCATCAGTTCCCTCTTGCCTGATCATCCCATGCATTCTTTTTCACTGGGTTAAGGATAAACAAGGAAGGGGTCACCATTTAGACAGTATTAGAGGCAGTTCAAATGTTTCTTATTTTCTCCCAGCCCTAACTACATACACTCAGCTAAGTGCCAATGAGTACTGTCCTTTCACTTCTGCAAAGGATGTTACCTGCAACCAGCTCTGCCCCTAGCCTCAGAACATAAGCAGTGGTTTCTCTGGTCTCCAACAGGGAGATTGCACTTGCTCATTGTGCCCCCAAGTTCATGCAAGTCCTTTCCACCCCACAAACAGGGCAAGTGGGCCACATCCACTCACTCTTCCCCTTTCTGGGTCTCTCCAGTGCCAGGACGACTAACCAAACCCCAGTTCCCTGGGTCAAAATAAGGGCTTCATTTCTCTGTGCTACAGGGCCAGGCAAGGAAGTTAAAGTTACTTATGCAGTTTAAATGTTTTACTATTACACAGGCTTCCCGTGCACTACAAAATTACTCTCATTAGTAAGAATAAGTTATTTTTTTACAATGAGTAGGGTTGTAGCGGGATATCTGTTAAACACAGAAATAGCCCTTGCAATTTAATGCACTGATATTGTATAAGTATGGACAATCAACTGTTTAGTTTCTCTTACATGCATTCTGGTATAGATCTTAAATCATTTAAATATTTTTCTGGAAAGTTTCCCTCCGGTTATTTGTACAAAATATAAATACTACTTGTTTTTACTTGATGATGTCTCTTGAAGGTACGACAATTGCATGCAGTTCAAAAGGTTTACACACACACACACACATATGTATACATATAGTTTTTTTACAAATTTAATCAAATACAAAACAACAAAAAACAGTTCAGTGTTTCACATGAGTGAAATGATACTTCAGTATAGCACCATGAAGATGAATTCTGAGCTTGTGTCAAAATAGATACATCCTTAAAATGTATAAATTAATAAGAAAAAAATACAGCCCAGCCTTTAAAATGATCTGAAACTTTTCAGCAGTTAACATTGCTATAAACTGTTGTTGTGTCTTTTGGCTTTTCCCGGTTAGGGGTCGCCAGAGCGGAACTCCGGTCCGTTAATGATTGGCAGTAGATTTTTATGTGCCGAGTTGCCAGCTCTGACGCACAACCTTCAACGAAGGTACGCCCATTCACGCATGTCTCCACACAGAAGACGCTCTAGCTGAGAATTGAACAGGGCAACATCTTACTGTGAGGCAACAATGCTACCGCAGTACCACTGTAAGGTACATTTTGTTACAACTTGCCTTAAAGCTCATATTACATTAACTTGAGCTATGTCTGTCTAAAGTTGTTGTTTATTCTATATTTGCTAAAACTGGGTATGATTAATTCTAGATGACTCATGACTTTTTTTCCAAAGAAGTGAATGTTTTTCATTAATCCATGTGTGATACAAAACATGTTATCCACTTCATTGATTTGAATGAGTCTTTGTCTTAGTTTGCTTAAGTGTATACCAAGTTTACTGCTTTCTGGGTTGTACTCTAGAATATTTTTTCAGGGGCAAAATTATTCTCTCTGCAGACAAAGTGCTTGCTTTTCCACTTACAAGTTCAGCACATTGCTGCAGTTTCTCCATTCAGCAGCTAAGATGACTCTGATGGCAGTACCAACAGCTGACCTTTCCTTTGTTAATATGCCTCAGTGGGGCACATTTCGACTTCTAACCTGTTTTTCATCCAGTCCAAGCATAAGGTTTAACTTTTCAGAATGCCACCCAAAATATATATGTTGATGCCAGGCACATATCCTGGTTACAACTCTCAACCTCTGAGCATTAAAAGACATAGCAGTAGAGTTTAAAAAAAAAACACATCAAAGGGTGAAAAAGAGGAGCACAAAATTTCTCCCAAGTAAAGCTAAAATAGCTCTGTCTCATGCCTACCTTCTCCCAACCCTTCTCTACGGCTCTCAAATTCTCACCAATCTACAGACCTCACTCATTACTAAAGTAGAGTCCACATACAACAAGGTAGCTGAATTTGCTGCAATACTACCATACTCATCACTGCTTAGCACTCCGTAAACTGAACTGGTTAGAATTCCCCCATAACCTTCTCCTCGCTCAGCTTCAGATAATTCATTCTATTCTACACCAACCCACTTTCTGCCCCAGCATCACATCTATCATCTCCTCCTACACCCCAACAAGAACACTCCGGAGCTCTGACCAACATATCCTGTCCATTCACAAACCCAAGATCAACATAGGAAAAAAACTTTATTGCTGTTACCCGGCTTAAAACTGGAATAAACTACCACTTGACTTCCAGCAACTTAGACCCAAACTACAATTCAGAAAGGCAGTAAAAAAATAACTTAAGTAAAAATAAACTATGCCTATGCTATCTCCCCCCTGACTGACCCATCTCTATATCCCACCCATTACCTTACCTTACTTCTACATTAGTGAAAATAGAAGTTATGTTCTTACCATAACGTTCCATGTTAGTTGTCTTCTTCTCGCCTTCTTCTTGCTGGATGGGTTCGGAGCCGACCTCGGCTCCGACTCGGCCACTCTAAAGCTCGAGAGTTGGTTCCACCGGCTCGAGGCTCCCCTTATATCCCACAATGCTAGGCGATAGTTACCTCAGATCTCGTTTGTAAGCTAACCCCAGCTTATAACAGAAACAGTATAACTGTAAAAAAACAGAATCCACCTCTAACAACAGGAAGAAGAAGGGTGACCTACATCCTGAAACAAGAAATATGCATAATAGCATATAGTTAAGAAAGAGGTGGTAGAAAGAGAGGTCACGATCACAACTCCTCTAGGTCTGTCCAGGCCAGGGGAAGGAGGGTGGGGCCTTAAGAAGGCGAGAAGAAGACAACTAACATGGAACGTTATGGTAAGAACATAACTTCTATATGTTAAGTTGTCTATCTCGCCTTCATTCTTGCTGGATGGGACCGCGTCCCTAGCACCTTGTCCCGGGTGGCCTAACGGAACAGACTCCTGAGAACAGTGGAACCAAAATTAGCTCTATGCCTAGAAGCTAAATCCAACTTATAATGGGAAACAAAAGTGTGAGGAGTAGCCCAAGTAGCCGCTGCACAAATGGTGTCAATAGGCAGTCTGTCTTGGAAGGCTAGAGAAGTAGCCAAAGCTCTGGTGGAATGGGCTTTAGGCTTATTAGGCAGTTTTTGGTGTCTAATGTCATAAACAAGGGTAATCAGAGATGTTAGCCATCTGGATAAAGATACCTTTGAAACTGGAAGTCCCTTTCTGCTTACCGCATAGGAGACAAACAGCTGATCAGATTTTCTGAATTGTTTCGTCCTGTCCAAGTAGTACCTTAATTGACGATGAACATCCAGACAGTGTAATTTTTGTTCAGACCTATTTGAATACTCCCGGAAAAAGACAGGGAGGTCAATGCATTGGTTTAGATTTGATGCTGAAACCACCTTAGGCAAAAAGGACGGGTTAGTTCGTAAGGAAACTCTGTCCTTATGGAACACAAGGTAAGGAGAACGACAACTGAGTGCTTGAAGTTCTGAAATTCTTCTAGCTGATGTGATAGCCACCAGAAAGAGAGTTTTCCATGATAATAACTTTAAGGAACATGAAGCTGCAGGTTCGAAGGGGAAAGAAACTAAGAAGCAAGAACTTAATTTAGGTCCCAAGGAGAAGGAGGATTTCTTACAGGAGGTCTGAGAAGAAAAACTCCTTTCAAAAGGCTTTGCAGAGTTTGTGGGACATTAGGGCAGATTCAGAAATACCCACATGGAAATTAGAAATAGCTGCCAATTGAACCTTAAGAGTAGATGGAGATGAACCTGCATGGAAGAGTTCAGCAAGAAAATCAAGGACTAGTTGGATGGAAGCGGTGAAAGGATCTATGTCCTTTCCTTGTGCCCAATATGAAAAGCGTTTCCACTTACTCAAATAAATCTTTCGAGTGGAAGATTTATGGGAAGCTATCAAAATATCTCTAACAGAGTGAGATAATTGAGGAAGCCTGGCTACGGTTGGAAGTGGAGGAACCAAGCAGTGAGGTTCAGAGAGGGAGGGCGATGAAACTGACCCGACTGATGGATCAAAAGATCTGGAACTAGGTCCAGATTCCACGGTCGCTCAAAAGAAATCGATGCAGAAAGGGGAACCACACTTGCCGAGGCCAGTAAGGAGCAATGAGGATCAATGAGGCCTTCTGAGCGATAGCTTTCTGTATTACTTGAGAGATCAGTGGGAAAGGAGGAAATGCATACAGAAGTCCCGGGCCAAACTTGGACTAGCGTCCCTGCTGGGTTGGCCTGGTAAAGGGAATAGAGTGAAGTATTCTCTGCACTTGCTGTTTTGGGGAGTAGCAAAAGATCGCAGCAAGGCTGACCCCACTTGAGAAAAATCTCTCTCACTACAGAGTCTTTCAGAGACCACTCGTGAGGCATGAGAATAGCTCTGCTCAACTTGTCCGCAATGTGATTGGACTTCCCGGGGATGTGCGTTGCTATCAGAAAACGCTGAGAAGAAATCGCCCATTGCCACAGTCTGAGTGCTTCTCGACACAGGGGGTATGATCTGGTTCCGCCTTGTTTGTTGATGTACCACACTACAGACATATTGCCTGTCTGGATTGCAATCGTTCCCAAGGGAAGAGAGTCTTGAAGGGCTTGCAACGCTAAAAGCACTGCTCTCATCTCCAGAACATTTATGTGCAAGTGGCATTCGTTTGGTTGCCATGTGCCCTGGACTGTCCTGCCCTGAAAATGCCCCCCCCACCCGATCAGGGAGGCATACGTTGTCAGAGTAGCAACCGGAGGAGGTGGAACAAATGGTCTCCCCAACAGGAGCTGGGGGGAAGACATCCACCACATGAGATGCTTTTTGCACGCTTGCGTGATCATAATGGTGTGAGACATTGGAAGTTTCTGGTATGACCATTGAGAAAAGAGCATCCACTGAAGGATCCGCATGTGGTATCTGGCCAATGGGAGGAGAGGTATGGCCGCTGCCATGATTCCCAACACCTTTAGTACTAACCTGGCTTTGGCTCTGTTGTTGTTGAGAAGTAGAGATACCAATTTTTGAATGTCTGATATCCTTTGGTTCGTTAGTGTCGCAGACATGTTTACAGTATCTAAATTTGCGCCTATGTAGGTAATAGTACGACAAGGCGACAACACAGACTTTTCGCAATTTATTGAGATACCCAGTTTTTGACAGACGCGAAAAGTGTAATCTCTGGCCATCAGAAGGAGATGCTTGGTGGGAGCTGTGAGGAGCCAGTCGTCCAAATATGGAAACACCTGGAATCCTTGTCGTCTCAGGTGAGAAGCTACCACTGCCATGCATTTGGTAAACACCCGGGGGGCAGTGGTGAGACCAAAGGGCAGGGCCCTGAATTGAAAATGACTGGTTCCCAGCCTGAAGCGGAGGAACCTTCTGGAGCATCTGTTCATTTTTATGTGATAGTACGCGTCCTGAAGGTCTATAGAGCACATCCAGTTTCCTTTTCCCAATAGGGGAAGAATGGATTGCAGCGTGACCATCCGAAATCTTGTTTTCTTGACCGATCTGTTCAAGATACTGAGATCCAAAATTGGTCTCCAGTCCCCTGTTTTCTTTGGAACTAAAAAGAACCTTGAGTAGATTCCGGATCCTAGTTGGTCTGCTGGCACTGGCTGAATAGCTCTTTTTGCAAGCAGTTTTGAAATTTCCAAAGCTGCTATATCCCTTTGAGCGGGTGGAACATCTGGAAGGGATTTTTTTGACTGATTTGGAAAACGAAGAAAGGGAATAGAATAACCTTCGGAAATGATGGACTGTACCCATTTGTCTTGTGTCAAGGATAGCCAGGCTTCTGGGTACAGTGACAATCTTCCCGACTGCCTCCGAAGATGGGCAGCCGGGCAACACCTCAGGGATGCTGAAAGGGCTTATCGGAGGACGTTTCTCGATTGGTCTGGTTCTGCGGACCCCTCTGCCTCTAGGGCGTCTACCATTGTTGTTCCCCTCTGCCTCTGGCGGGAACCGACTCTGTCGTCAGGCGAAGTCCCTTGAGATTGTTTACGGAACCACATTTTCCCCTTTCTGGCCTTTGGGGTAAGGCCTAGAAGGAGTAGAAAACGGACTCCGGCAGAAAGGGTCTTGCCATCCGTCTCGCACCTAGTCAGGGTTTCTTTCACTTGTGGACCAAACAGAGATGATCCATCAAAAGGGGAGTTCGTGAAAGACGTCTTGAAAGGTTCCAAAATTGCATAGCCGCATCCAGGCGTGCCTACGTAAGGCTACCCCTGTTCCTGCGGCTCTGCTCACTCCATCGGCCGCATAAGAGAGGAGGCATGGAGGAGTTGGAAATAGAATTAAGGATAGCTAGCTGCGTGTTCATTTTCTCTTGGAAACCCGTAGCTGTAGGGTCCTTCAGCATTTCACTCGCTTCTTTGATCAAGTCCCTTTGAAGACGAGTGAAATGGCACAGGTAATTCAGCTTAACGCATAGTAAATGTCGCTGAGGAAAACATCCGCTTCCGTACCTATCCATGGACCTAGATTCCTTGTTAGGTGGATGGACAGGCACTGAAGGATCAGCCAGTTCCTTCTTTGTGGCGGCAGCTACCACCATAGCATCCACAGAGACTCCTTTTGATAAAAATTCCTTGTCTGATGGAGCTGTGATGAATTTGGATGGCCTCCTGGGAGTGGGGTCCACTGAATCAGGAGCCGTCCATGCCTTTTTAGCAACCACCTGCATGAGGGGGTCAAGGGGGACACCCAGGAGGTGGAAGGACGAGAGCCAAACGCCTCAAGATACACAGATTCGTCCTCCGAAGGGTTGAGGGCTGGCCAATTTCCCTCTGTTTAAGGATTTCCAGAATGTCTGCAAATGAGACATCTTCAGAAGGGGAACGGGGAACCCTCAGAATCATCCAGATCTGTGTCCGACGTGATAGACTCAGGTGAGTCAATGTGCTTCCTCTTGCACTTCCTCTTCCGAGGGGCTCTTCTGCCAAATCAGGAGAGGCCTCGGAAGAGGATGAAATCCCAAAGGGAGCTCCTGAGGAGTTGGCTCTCTGCGGTCCGGGATGAGGGAGTGAGTCGACTTACCCTGAGGCAGCATAGAGGGAGGGGCTGACGGAGCCGACTGTGGAGTAGAGCCAGGCTCTAACACACTCCGCATGACCTCGAAGCACCCCTGTCAGGCAGAGCCAGAGGTCCCCGCTCCGAGGAGCTAAGGACCCCTCGGCACCGACAGTGATGGCTCCGAGGCCGATGTCAGAGCCGAACTCACCAGCGCCAAGCACCGAGAGGGAGAGGGGGTCGGACAAGGGTCCGATGCCACTCACCCCTCGGAGCCGACGAGGGAAGTCCGGCTCCGAGATTCCTCCATGGAAGAAAACGGAGCCGACGACGGCGCCCAAGACAATTGTCTCGGCTCCGAGGTGACCACAGTCTCGGTTCCGACACGACCCGGCTCCGAACTCAAGAGAGTCGAAGGAGGAAAGAGTTGATGGACCGGGGCAGGCACCGACTGATGAGTCGGACTCTGAAGCATCTGGGCTAGTGCCTCAGACTTGAGTAGTCGACTCACCACCCTCTGAAGGTCATGATCGGACAGCCTCGATGACCTAGAGGAATGAGACCTTTGGCTCCGTTCAGACAGCAGGGGAGATCCTGGAGCCGAATGAACGGAGCCAAGAGAAGGTGACCTAGACCTCTTTCTGGTTGTCGGGTCAAGATCTTGTCGGAGCCGACACGGTACTCGATAACCTCGGCTCCGGCGGAGCCGAGAAGCCACAGAAACTGTGGACTGAGTCTTATCGGCTCCAGCCGGAGCCGATAAAGGCAAAGGTTGAACAACCTGAGGTCTCGGCTCAGAAGCCGGAGCCGAAGACCTCGATGCCTTGGAGGGCTTCCCTGTTGAGACAGACAGGGAATCCTCAGGCTTCAACAAGCCTCTCAAAATAAGCTTGTTTTTTCTTTCCTGCAGGACCCTGGGGCTGAAGCCATGGCAGACAGCACAGGAGTCCTGCAGGTGCAAAGGCCCCAGACAATAGACACAAGAAGTGTGAGCGTCTGTCAGAGACATTTTCTGACAGCACGCATCACACTTCTTGAATCCGGAGACCTTTGCTTCTTTAGACATAGCCTAACTGGTGAACACAAACACACACTCAAACACACCAGTTATACCCTGTCAAAAATACAAACTTTAGTAAATATACTAAAATAAAATACAATAAACAGTAGTACACTACACAAACACTCCCTAGGGAAGGGAAGGCCTAAGGCCCAAGGGAAGAACTAAAAGTTCTTTTAACAAGAAACGGGAAAAAAATTAGGTTCGGGGATAGAGTTCAATGAACTACACTAATTTAAGGATAATTAAACTAAAAAGGGGGCAAAAAGAGTAACTTTTTATAGAAAAAGCTAAAACTCACCAGGAACCGGTAGAATAACCAACCTCGAAGCTGTAGCGGCAAACGAGATCTGAGGTAACTATCGCCTAGCATTGTGGGATATAAGGGGAGCCTCGAGCCGGTGGAACCAACTCTCGAGCTTTAGAGTGGCCGAGTCGGAGCCGAGGTCGGCTCCGAACCCATCCAGCAAGAATGAAGGCGAGATAGACAACTTAACATCTCTACTTTCCTCCTTATCACTCTTTGCAAACCATCTTTACTAACTCTCTGCCTCGTACCTACACTCTTAAAAAAGATCTTTCATGCTACCTCCTCTTCTCCCTTTCACAGCCAGTTTGATCTGTACTGATGTATAAAGTACAGTTTTGTACCTACCATAAATGTAGATGTTCGAGGATTCCATTGCTGCAGTCCTGACTATTGGGTATAGTCCGCGTCCAGTCGGCCCGAATACCAGAGTATAAGGCTGACGTCGGTCATGGCGCCTTAGACTGACGTCAGTACGTCAGGGTACTAATGCGCATGACCGACGTCATATCCTCAGTCTTTTCTTGCCCCAGATGTCAGAAGACCCCAAAAAGACAAGTCCCAAAAAACCTGCACCAAAAACATGTACAATATATATACAACAATATATACACAAATATATATAAGCATGTAAACTCACCTACACAACCACCCCTAAATACAGAGGGGAAGGAGGGAGGGTAAATTGGACTGCAGCAATGGAATCCTCGAACATCTACATTTATGGTAGGTACAAAACTGTACTATGTTCTTCGTCTTCCATTGCTGCAGTCCTGACTATTGGGTAGAATCCCAAAGCAGAGGTAAGGGAGGCTGGCAAATTATAAAGAAGTAGGAGCTGACAACATGCCTTGCAAAACAGCTGTGGCAAAACCAGCCCTAGACTTAGAGTAGATAGGAAGGTGATAATGCTTAGAGAAAGTATGCACTGAACTCCAAGTAGCTGCTTCCAAAATATCCTTAGTTGCCACCCCTTAGAAATGCTGTCAAGTGGCAGTAGCCCTAGTGGAATGAGGCCTAATCCCAGCTGGAATCTCCTTGCCATGATGGGAATAACAAAATGCAATGCAAAAGCCAATCCACCTGGAAATAGTTTGTTTTGACACAGGCTTGCCCTGTGAACTCAAAGCAAAAGAAACAAACAACTGTTGAGACTGTCGAAAATCCTTAGTCCTGCTTAAATAATATCTCAATTGCCTGTGTACATCTAAAGTGTGCAAAATCTTTTCCCCTTTATTTTGGGGGTCTGCATAAAAAGTAGGCAAATGAATAGTGTGGTTTAAAGCCACACTAGAAACCACCTTAGGCATAAAGGAAGGATTAGTACGTAATGATACCCTATCCTTATGGAAAATCAAAAGGGCTCTACTGCCATAAGGGCCTGCAACTCAGACACCCTTCTTGCAGAAGTAATAGCCAACAGAAAAGCAGTCTTCCATGACAAGTATTTCAATTCAGCAGTAGCCGCAGGCTCAAAAGGTTGTAGAGTAAGTTTTTCCAACACAAAATTGAGATCCCAAGCAGGAGTAGGAGCTCTATTGGGGGTCTTATATTCTTTGCCCCTCTAAGAAACTGCTTGAACAAAGGATGCGAAAACAAAGGTGGGTCACAGTCATAGTGAGCTGAAATTGCTGCAGCATGAATCTTAATGGAAGAGAAGGACAAACCTTTGTCCAATAACTCAGTAAGATATTGAAGAGCCACACTCAAATTAGGCTCAGAAATCTCCAAATTCTTTGCTGTACTCCAAAATAAAAATCTCTTCCATTTTTCTGCACACCTTCCTTGTACTAGGTCTTCTAGCTTCCATAATCACATTTAAAACTTGTTGAGGAAGTTGAGACCTGCTGTGCTTCAACAGAGAATATGCCAGGCTGTTAGATGAAGAGAGTGAAGCTTGACATTGAGCAGATGACCGTCCTTCTGAGATAACAGATGAGGAATCAGAGGTAAAGGCCATGGAGGCTTCTTTACCAGACTCCGTAGTAGTGGATACCAGTGTTGCCGAGGCCAATCTGGAGCTATCAAAATCATCCTTGGCCTGTCTTGTCTGACCTTTAATAGTACCTTTGGAAGAAGAGGCAGAGGTGGAAAGGCATAGACATGAAGGTTTTTCCAACTGAAAGACAGAGCATCCACTTTCCAAGCTGTGTGATGAAACCCCTGTGTGCAATACTTTGGCAGCTGGTGGTTTAGTGGAGAAGCGAACAGATCTATGTCTGGAGTTCCCCATGACACTGTCAATTTCTGAAATACATGAAGATCCAGTTTCCACTGTGGGGATCCATGATTTGTCTGCTTAACACATCTGCTAGGAGTTCTGTGCTCCTGGCAGAAACCTTGCCTGAAGAGTTAGTTGCAAGCTTAACGCAGTCTCCCATAAAATCATTGCTTGCCTGCATAGAGGATAAGAATGTGTTCCCCCTTGCTTGTTGATGTACCACATGACAGTTGTGTTGTCTGTTAGAATCAACACCTGCCCTGGAAGAAGTAACTCCTTGAAAGCCATCAATGCAAACTGGACTGCTAACATCTCCTTCATGTTGATATGTAGATGCTGTAGTCTGGCAGGCCACTTGTCTTGTATCCACTTTCCATTTAGATGAGCTCCCCAAGCAATGTCCGAGGCATCTGTCGTTAAAATCTGACTCGCCTCTGGCCGGGTCACAGAGAGTCCCTTGTTTAGGTGACATTCCTGAGCCCACCACAAGAAGTCCTTTTGAAGGCAAGGTATTATTTGAATGACAGTGTCCAAATCCTGGCAGTGCTGTGTCCATACATTTTGAGATACCATTGCAGCTTCCTCATATGCAGTTTGGCATTGGGAAGCACCAGAATACAAGATGCCATGAACCCTAATGCTTGAAGGACTGTCCTTGCAGTCAGCACGGACTGATGAGATAGTTGATGGAAGTAAAGTGACAGACTCTTTTGTTTGTCCGGGGTTAAAAAGGCCATCTGGGCTGCTGTATTCAGTCTCACACCCAGAAAGCACATGTCTTGAGAGGGTACTAGACTGGACTTTATTTCGTTCACAGAATACCCTAGGCATCTTAGCACTGCTATGACATATTCCAGATGCTGTAGAAGGTCTTCCTTTTCTTGAGCCAGAATCAGGCAGTCGTCCAAGTAAGGATAGATTTGAATTCCTTGAAGCCTGAAGTAAGCTATCACTGGAGCCAGAACCTTTGTGAATACTCTGGGCAGTAGATAAGCCAAAGGGCAATGCAGAGAACTGATAATGAAAATCTCCAGTTCGAAACCGCAGATACTTCCTGCAACCTAGCCTTATAGGCACATGAAGGTAAGCTTCCTTGAGATCTAAAGTTACCATCCAGTGATCTTTGCCCAGCAGAGGTAAAAGCTGTTGTAACGTCAACATCTTGAACTTGGGAATGTCCAGATAAGTGTTGAGGATAGATAAATCCAAAATTGGTCTCCACGTGTTCCCCTTCTTTGGTACTAGGAACAGGCGAGAATAAAATCCTAAGCCCCTTTCTGATACAGGGACTGGCTGAATGGCCCCATCTGGAGTAACTGAGAAACTTGCTTGTGAGCCTCTTTTCTTTGTGGAGGAGGAACGTCTGGCATGCCTTTGAAAGGGGCATTGTGTGGAAATAAAATCTGTAACCGTGATGAATGATATCCAACACCCATCTGTCTTGAGTAATTAAATCCCAATTTTCTTTGAAAAGAGACAGTCTTCCTCCCAAAGGAGCTGCCAGACGAGAATCCACTGGCAGCTGAAAAGGCAGGTCATTGGGTCTGTTTACGAAAGGACTGACCCCTGCCCTCACCAGAAGTCTGAGCAGGTGAACTCCCTGATCTAGGCCTAAAAGAACCTTGAGCCCTGCCCCTACCACGTCTAGACCTACCCCTAGACTGGGGATCATAAGCAGGATATGTCCACCCCTTAGCAGGCCAATTTCTACTAAATTTCGGAGGCTGCACCTGCAAAAAATCTTTAACAGTCTGCATAGACTTAGCTTTGTCCTCCATTTTCTTTAAAACTGCTTCCACAGGCGGTCCAAACAACACATCAGACTGTAAAGGAGCATCCAAAATCCTTGTCTTAACATGCTCAGCTAAATTCTGATCCTTCAACCAGGCATGTCTGCGAAGAACAGAACTAGTAGCAGCCACCCTCGAGGAGGCCTGTACAGCATCAAAACCACACTGCAAAGAATGCTTACCCACTTGTTCAGACACATGAACCAAATCCAGTAACTCTTTACACTCAATACCTTCCGCCAAAGCATCCACCTTAGATTTGAATTGTGAAAGGAGATAATTTTGATATTTTAGCATGTGAAACTGACAATTCAACGCCCTCATGGCTAGAGTGGAAGAAGTATACACTTTCTTTCCCCACCTATCCAAAGCCCTTGCCTCTTTATCAGAGGGTACAGGATTTTTAACCACAGAAGCTTTAACACCTTTAGGCCCCTGAGAAACAGTTTCTGGGTCCGCCCTAGGACTCTTAAACAAATACTTATGAGCTTCGGGCACCCTATAATACCTATCAGGCTTAACAGGAGCAGGAGGCAAGGAGTCAGGGTTCAGGGAAGCCTCTGCAAACATCCTCCACCACATTCAACACAGGAGGAATAGCTAAGGGCCTATGCTGGGGTAAAACAAGAATTCCCTAAGCCTTTTCCTGGAATCAGAGTAATCCTGGCCTTCCCATTTAAAGTGCTCCCTCATGGAGTGTAGAGTCTCTGAAAATGAAAAATCCTCAGGAGGAGAAGCTGTAGGAGTGGAATCATCCACATCAGAATCAGAATAAGTAGGAAACTCCTGTAAGTCTTCCACAGAAGACTCTGAAGCCTGTGAACACTGTTCAAAACTATCAAACTCCTGTTCCACCCTAGGCCTCTTATCAGGCGGGGATAGAACCCCTAATCATAGTAACCAAACCTTCTGCCATTTTAAGCATATGTTTCTTAGGCACAGAGCCCGAAATGCTAGGAGAAGCGCCCACAGAAGCTGAACTTGGCCTACCTCTAAAAGAAGCTTTGGCAACAGAAGGAGAGGCCCTAACTACCTTGGGAAGAGAGGGAAGAACAGTTACCTGAGAAGCCCCCTCAGCCGGGCCTACCTCCTGAGAGGGCACATCCTGTAACAATAAAGTTTCTGCCTGAGACTCCATGGAAACTCCTGGCAAAACCTCTGGCTCCACTGAGCCTTCTAAAGAACCGACGTCCGGGACTGCCGGTTCATCAACCCTAGGCTTCACTGTTTTGTCCTTGCGCTTCTTGGATGAAGCGGGCGTCGGAGCATCCGACGGCATATTATAATTGCAACGCTTTCCAAACACTAACCTGGCACAATCTAGCCTCCTCTTAATAGTGCGTTTGTTAAATCTAGCACAAGAACGGCAACCAACAACGTCGTGCTCAGGCCCTAAACAAGGTATACACAATGTATGATAATCCCTATGCGGTATCTGCTTCCCACAAGAAATACAGTTATTCACTTTTTCTGACATCCGGTTAAATACTGAGGCAAGAAAAAACCAAAATGTTCCCCAACGGGGTACTTAGCCAACTCTGTTTCGGTCTGAAACTCCGGTTTCGGAAATATCTCAGAACGCCAACCTGCACTCGCAAAATTGCTTCTGCATCGGACCATGCGGCAAAAAAGACTGAGGATATGACGTCGGTCATGCGCATTAGTACCCTGACGTACTGACGTCAGTCTAAGGCGCCATGACCGACGTCAGCCTTATACTCTGGTATTCGGGCCGACTGGACGCGGACTATACCCAATAGTCAGGACTGCAGCAATGGAAGACGAAGAACATCTTTCAACAGTTGAAAGACTAAGCTTAGAAACACTTACCTAATTACCTTTCACCTCACTGTAACCACTATTCTTTGCCTTGTAAATTGTTTCTGTATTGTTTACTTCTTTGCTCTGCACTGTACCCTAATACACATTAATATGTAGAGACTGATTGTCATTCATGTTAACCTGCTTTTGTATATATTTACTTGTGATTTTGTATTATTATCTCTTATGATCTTGCATTATTATCTTTGTACTAAGTCTGCTTAAATGTATGTATCAACTGTGGAGCTTTTCTCCCCCGAGTCTCCACTGAAAAAGGGCTGTCCCAGTTGGAAAAACCTGGTCAACCAACGTCAAATAAATAAATAAATATTTCATACTAAAAAGTGCTCAGATACTAGACTACCGATTGTTAGTGCTACTGAAGATTTCTGCATATTTTAGATTTTTATTTAATAATATATGACCTTTTAAATGTGCCCAATGTTATAAGCAAAGTTAGCAAACATAGAAAAAGCTAAGATAAATCTGTTAGCAAAAATAATAGTGCTATGTATAAATCATAGCAGTTGAGAGGTATGACTCTAGTCAACCTAAAGATAGTATACATAGTTGTAGAAGCAGACTTACCATTAATAGTAGATGTTCAAATGATCAATGCTGCAGTTGCCTTAACTATTTGGGTTATATGCTGGACTGATAGTTTCCAAGGATATAACAGCCAGCCAGTCAGTTTCCAAGCCTAAGACCACCTTTTACATGCCTAGACTATTGACAGCTCGAGCAGGGCTGAAGAAAATCAGCAGTGTGGGTGCCAAGCCTTTCAGATCACAGGTCAGTGCTAGGTAAGTAAAAATCAATGTTCTCACCCTGGCAACAAAAATAATTCCAAAATAAGGGGGATGGAGAGAGGGGCAGCTTTTGCAGCAGCGATCATTCAAACATCTACTGTTATGTTACGTTTACTTACACAACTGTACTATGTCCATCATTTGATCACTGCTGCAGTAGCCTTACTTATACGGGTTGATTACCGTAGCTTATTAAGTTTGGGAGGAGACCAGCGGTGGTGGTGCTGCGGCAGCGTTGTTGCCTCACAGTAAGACGCTGTCCGGTTCGATTTGCAGAGCGTCTTCTGCGTGGAGACATGCGTGAATGGGCGTACCTTTGTTGAAGGTTGTGCATCAGGCCTGGCAAGCCGGTATGTAAAAATCAACTGCCAATCATTAGCGGACCGGAGTTCTGTTGTGGCGACCCCTAACCGGGAAAAGCCAAACGACACAAACAAATTAAGTGTGGGAGGAGGAAAAATGAGGGTCCAGGAGCTCCCAGATAATGGTCCTGGCAAAGCCTGCTCTAGACCTGGAAAGTAGTCTAGCTTGTAGAGCTTTGTAAAGGCATGTACCGAGGACCAAGATGCTTTCTCTAGAAAAAACGTCTAGTGTCCACCCCTTTCCAATGAGCCACTGAAGAAGCTAAGCCCTAGAAAAGTGAGCCTTGGCCCTGCCCGGAAATGACATATTTTTATGCGAATAACAAAAACAACAAAAAGTAGCATGGGACAACTATTTGGAATTTGTCTCCTTTGACACTATTTGTTCTCATCTCTTACCTTCATAGGAAATGAATAACTGCTCATAATTCCAGAAGGCATTTAGTTCTGTCAGGATGGCATCTTTATCTGTTGACATCCAGAGTAAGAAGGATCCATTCTTCCTCAACGGGGTTCTAGAAAAAAGACAGGGAAGATGGATAGTTTGGCTCAAAGTAAAATTGGACACCTCTTTAGGCTTAAATAAAGGATTCATTCTAAAGGGAAAACCTTATCTTTGAGGAAAAGAGAGAACGTTGATCCCACTATAAAAGATTGCATTTCAGGCACTATTCTTGCAAAACTGAGAGCAAATCAGTAATACTATTTTCCATGAGAAGAACATCAAATGAGCCTGAATAGCCAATTCATATGGAACAACAGATGGTATTTTGAAAACACAATGAACATGCCAAGGAGGAACCACATGTTTTATAGGTGGACAGATACATAAACAGCCATTCAAAAATAGCTTAATATGAGAGTGCATTGAAGGAGGAGGATCAATGAGCAGAAATGGTGAAAAGGCCTAAAGATGAACCCTGTCAAAGGATAAAACTCACAAATATTTTAGAATGAGATAAGAGCTAGCTATGAAAAGGTATTGGTTTTTAATTGGGCACCAACTAGAAAATCTTTGCATGGGTTAATACATATATGATTTTCAGAAGCAGGACTTTTTTGCTTCCATACCTGCTGCACATCCTCCGAAAACAAATTCCTGGAATGTAATAACATTGTATCACACTGGCAGAATATGTTTCATGCTGGATAGTATGAAACAACCCATCTTGGATGAGTAGGTAGTCAGTGAGGAACCTTGAGACAAATATCCTTGGCCACCTCCAACACAATGGAAAACCACTGTTGCCAAGCCCAGAAGAGCAACACCAGAGAGATCTTAGAGAATCCTTCTGAATCTGAATTCCAGTGGAAAAGGTGCAGAGACATATCAGAACATTCCTGTCCAAGAAAAGGAGAATGCATCTATTTTCCAGAGTGCTCACAAGGATTCCTGTAATAATCTGCTACTTATCTGCTGTGAAGGGAGGCAAACAGATCTAACTGCTGTGTTCCCCCACAGCTAGATCAAACCTTGGAACACTTCCTGATACAATTTCCATTCACAGACGACTGTCCTGCTCAACTTGTTTGTCCCAAAATTTTGCCCTGAAAGTAGACAGCCTTCAGAATAAGATTGTGCCAGACTTTCTGTATCCCAGGCTACCATGGTTAAACTGTACAGAAGGTAAGATTTCGACCCCCCTCCAAATAATCTAGGTACCACATCACTGTAGATTAGTCTGTGAACACTAGTAGAGAGGTCCATGGGCCACAAATGATACATAAAGTTGAGTGCATTTATTACTACCAACACCTCTTTGATGGTTTAGTGCTTTGGTCTGTCTTTTTGTTCAAGGACTCTGCACTTATACCTCCAAAAACCCAGCTCCCAAGCACAGTCTGCAGTATCTATAGTGAAGATGGAATACAGAACAGGATACCTGCATTAGATAAATGTGGCATCTCCACCAAAACAGTTCTATTTTTACAAGTCCCTAAAACAGAATTTGAAAATGTAGGTGGTATTGATAATCATTTGAGACATTACCCCACTTGGACATTGCTAACAAACTTAAGAGGTTAAGAACAAACCCTTATGTCACCTGATGGATAAACAGCTGGCTCATAGACAGAACCCAGTAAATTAGAAGTGGGGAGTCCACCTCGACAAAAAGGCCAGTCACAAGCAGAGTCCCACAGGGAGTGGTCCTGGCATTTACTTCTCTTAATTCAAGATGTCAGTGGCCTCTGGCTGACTAAATTTGCAGATTACTGCAAATTATCAGCTGTCATTGAATCACCCATTGACACAAATGTTCTCAGGGAAAGGCTGACAGAGACAAACAACTGGTGTCAGAGCCATGGACTAAAATTATATGCAAAGAAATGCATAATATCCTTCAGGAAGTCATCTACCTCTGGTAAA